>NC_079368.1:28082355-28382355 GCF_021018895.1 Seriola aureovittata | reverse complement strand
CAAAATAAAAACCAAAACCAAAATGTTTAAAGGAAATTCGTCCAATTTTACACATCAAGGTCAGTTTGTTCGTACATGGGGAGGACGAGTCAGCTAGGTCTTCATCACTAAATGGAAGCATGGCCTTTTAAAGGAATGGGCGTTTACCAGACAGGAACTCATGAAAGACACCATTAAGTTGCATTATGGGAAATTTAATATCCATTTTTCTGTTTTTAGCTGCAAAAAATCAGGTTCAGGGCTGCAATTAAAACCTTTTTTCCATTATCAGTTCATCTGCAGTCCATTGTTCTGATTAATCGGTTAATTATTTGGTCTAAAAAAATAGTGTCATAATTTCCCAGAATCCTTGTTGACAACTTTATAATGTCTTGTTTTGTCCAAAACCAAAAGATATTCAGTTTATATTTATTTAAAACAGAGAAAAGCAGCATATGCTCACACTGGAGAAGCTACGATAATTTGGCATCGTACCGTAACTTCTTTTCATTCTTTTAATCTTATGTTAACTTATACTTATATATAATTCTACCTGTTTTACTCTGTTTTAACGTCTGGTTTGAAAAGCTTTTAATAAATCAATTTAAATATTTCTTAAAAGATAAATAAATACACACACACAATTTGAAATAAATCATTTTCAGCTGCATTTTAAAGGTTCTATACAAAGTGTTTCTTCCACAGACAGTAAAACACAATGTTGGGTGGGTAAATGTGGAAGTCCATTTCCACCAAAAAACATTGTGTGAGTCATAATAATGTGAAACTTTCCTGAAATCATGACACTGAAACAATGAGAAACTAAGTCATTCATTTTGAAAAAGTTTCTTATTAATCTGAGAAAGTTTCTCTTTTTTTTTAGATAAACTTATTTTTTTGACATACAAAGTAATTTTTTTAAATTATTTTGTACCAAACTGTGATGTTTTTCTGAATTAACCAGATTTAATATGATCTCATTTATTCAGAAAAACAGAGCAGATTTTTTTTCTCAAGTGAATGCATTGCACTTCTGTAATTAATGTAAATACTAAGTCTTTATTTTGACATAATAAGTAGTTATTTTAATAATGTTTCTCATTATTTTTAGATACAAAGTCTTTATTTTGACGCAATAAGTAATTATTTTTGATAAAGTTTATTATTATTTTGATATACTAAGTCATAATGTTGAGAAAGTTTCTCATTTTAAAATGTGTTTTTTTTTATTACATTGGCGCAACTGGGCTTCCGTACAGTACAGCCTCGTATTTTAGGCAACTGTATAGGAATACTAGGAATTATTGAAAATACAATAGGAAACAGTTGAGGATCTTATGGGCGGTTCCTGCACAAAATATCACATTTTTAAAGCATAGTGCAAAGAAAGTTTGGTCCACATGCACATGAAGTTGTTCACTGTGAGTCGGTGTAGTTACAGTTACATGCAGTAACTGGGAAGCGGGGGCGTGCAGCCGCTCCCCGCGCCTGGAGCAGAGACAGATGCGGGGAGCTGAGATATATGTATGAGACTCACCAGATAAACAGCAGAATGGCTGCGTTCAGACTCCACTTGAGAGAACCGAGCCGGACGCTCTGGATCCGGACCAGCTTGTTGGTGTCGTACTGACACAGGCCGAGCAGGTTGCAGCACGGCATGGTGTTTGGACTGAGAGGAATCTCTGACTCACTTCTTCACTCTTCTTCCTGTGTGGACGGTCACGTGTCCAAACTCCTGCAGCTGCTCTCACTCCAACATCATCACAGCAGCTGCAACGTAAAGGCGTCACGTATTAAAAGAAAAAGGACAATAACAGCGTTTAAGAAGGAAAACAAAGTTAGAGCTTCAGTAGTTTTTCCATCTTTTTCTATATCAATATTATATTTGAAAGACATGGAAGTTGACCTCTGTGAAAAAAAATGCATGTTATTAAGTCTAGATGTTTTCAAGTGGAATCAAGTGGAAAAGTGAGACTTATTTTTTTAATAGTCATACACCTTTTCTCCATGTCTGTCAAGTCAGTGATGATAAAGTTTGATTGATAAAAACAAAACCCTGTTTTCGTATCTTTAAGAAGGAAGCAGAATCCTACATTAGAACATTATCTACCTCATGTAATAGGAAAGCTGTGAAAACTTGCTCCAAATGTAAAATATGAATATATGTATTTTCTTTAAACATATACTTTGATTGTATTTGTGTCAGATTTTGCATATATCCCGCTGTATATCTGTTTGTTTGTCTTTGTTACTGTTATTCTTCTTCTTCTGTGCCTTATTGTCTAATGTGACAATTAATAAAAATAAAGTAAATAAAGTATTAAAAAAATAAAGTACACAATTAATATCTGCTAATCATGCTTAAAATGTTTAATCCTTTACAATGTACTATGCTTTTTAAAGTCATTATATATTTAATTCTGTAATATCTAAATCAGAAAAGTAACTAGTAAAAAAGTACATTTCCCTCTGAAATGTGGTGGAATAGTAAGTAATAGAAAATGTTTATTTCTCTGCCCTCCTGCATTTATTTGGCAGCTTTGAATAGATTCAATTTATTAATTCACAAGATCATCAACAAATTTTTATTAATTCACAAGATCATCAACAAATTAATTGTGATTTATTATTTTAGATTAAACTCCTGATTCTTCTGATAACATTAAGTCCTAATAATATTATTAATTAATTCTTGAACAGCAGAAAATGGATGAGCCAGTGAAAAAATAACTTATTCATTTACAGTCCACATATCTTTTTTTGCTTTTTACATTAAGTCATACAACTGGAATGATAGCACCCCCCCAAAATGAATTATAAGTTTCCTTCCTAACTTTTTAACCCGTGGATAACCTCGTGCTCTAGATGGCAGTGTTGTCTCAGCCGTGGTCACAACAACGATCTGAATCTGTGTTGGCTGGACATCAGTTCGGAGGACAGAGAAATAAACGGAGAAACGAATATTCTTCTCATATTATCAGAAAATTCCAACCTAAGTCGTGTGATCTGGTTTGGGAACAAAATAAATAATATGGTGATTCCATATTAATATTCCATGTTTACATTTTTTTTTTTTCCTGCCTTTCCTCCAGATAAAGAGCTTCTTGTTTCCAGCAGGACAAGTGGATTTCTGTGAGAGACACTGAGCAGAAAGTCTCATGTGAAAACAATGGCGGCCACTCAGGCTCTGCAGCAGTTCGGTGCACAGAGCTGGAATGTGGCTGAGAACATTTACTCAGATACTTTACTTCAGTGCATTTTCTCCTACTTCATACTTCTACTCTGCTGCATTTCATGGGAAGTAGCAGAAGCAAGATTTTGAATATAGGGCTTGTACTTGTACTGAAGTATTTTTATACTGGAGTATTTTTATTTAAAGGACCTGGAATGGACCTGAACACGTTGCATGTTCAGCTTAATGTCCTGATACAGTCTGTATGAACAACCCACAAATACATCGTATATCTCATTTTAATGAGGATTGTGATAATAAACTTGTCCCTGTTTTTTTTTATCTACTTTCACTCTCTGGCTGTTTGTGCCCAACATGTTTTGTTTTTTTTTACATATATTTATAAGCCATATAACTAAAACTAGAATCACCTCCTCGTGGTTGTCTCCCTCCTCCACTCAGACTAGTTTCAGGTGACATCGCTGTTTATCCAGAGTCAGAGAAAATATGAACCATTTGTGTGAAATTTTGTCATAATCTCTGGGAAGTCTTGAGTAACGGCTAAAAAGTGTTTTCTGAGGACACCATGCCCGTGACCTTTGACCCCCACAATCTAATCAGTTCTCACTGAGTCCTAGTGAATGTTTGTGTCAATTTGAAGAAGTTTCATCAAGGTGTCTGAGATATCGTGTCCACGAGAACGGGACGGACTGACGGACAACCTGAAAACAATATGCCACCGACTCTGTCGCCGGTGCAGAGGAATAAAAAAAAGTTGTTTTGTTAGATATAATGTTGATGTATCATTTTAATATTTGTGATATAGGATCATGAATGTGCAGTCATTCATAAAAAGGTCACCAGGAAAAAACGAATACACATGATATGTCTCTTATGGTTTCTACAGGAAGAGATTTAACAGCACGACTGTCAGCTGAGTCTTTATCCAAATTAGCAAAAACAAATTAAAGAATTTATTCACAATGCGAGTTCACAACTGCAGCTTTAACAGCTTTTAATACCTGGAAGCTGGTTAAATGATTTTATAACAAACGTGAAGAGGATAAAAGTCACCATACAACCACAGAATGACGTCAGTGACAGTCGTGTTATCTCTGTTTGTGCACAAACGTCCTCAGTTGAAAAGCTTCTGAAACTTTGGTTTGAGCATCTCCAGCTCTGTGTTGTTCTGCATCATCTGTGGCAGGCTGCTCACGTTCATGATCGACTTGTGAGCTTCGTCAAACAGCTTCTCGCCAAACTCCTTCGTGACTCGCGCTCTCCAGGTGAGGAGCTTCGGCCGGCCTTCGAACGCGTCCACACCGGCTCCAACAGGCTGCAATTACATGGAATTACATTAAAATACATGAGAAGAGTTGGAGTTGGAATCTCTTGTGGAACAGGATCTTCAGTATTTTCTAAAACCAATAAATTTATATTTGACAGATAGATTTTTCAGTTTCCTCAGTGATATCGATTCTGGGTCGCACCCATCGCACCATGGCTGATGTTGGGGTTAGAAAAATCATTTGAGTTATTTTGGTTAAAGAGGCTTTCCTGTGATTTAGTCCTGTACTTCCTTAAAGTTTAGAGACAGATTAAAACTTTAAAAAATCTAAATAAAAGCGGCAGAGGCTGAGATATCCTGTGTTTTAATAATAAAAATAATAATAGTAATACATTTTATTTAAAGCACAAAAGCATTAAGTGCTGCACAGTTTGTCAAATTAAAACATAAAAACACACCAGATAAAACTTAGTTTAAGTTTAGAACATTAAAAAATAAATCAATAAATCAATAAAAACCTGTTTTGAAAAGGTGAGTTTTTGGAAAGTGATTTAATAGAAGAGTTTGGAGCCTTGATCTCATCAGATAGAAGCAACATGGAGGGAAGAATCTGAGGCTCTCTGGGAGCAGGAAGGAACATAAAAGCTCAGACATGTAACGCAGGGTTTAAAGCGATCATAAAGGTTACGTCAGTTTGATAAGCAGCCGCGCAGCGATGCAGCGTGTTTCTCAGTTCCAGTGCAGCAGCTGCAGTTGGTACCAAATGAGCAAATGTGAAAACAAAATGCCTAAACCTACACTCTGGTATGGGTCTTTAGCATGGGTCAAATCCCAAATATGCTGCATCCTACAGCTCCCATAATGCAACTCAAACTTTGGAAAACTCCCCCCAGAGCCACAGGTGAAACTGAACTTCATGTGCACAACTGGTGCCCTCTTCAGGCTAGCCTGTGTTGAACTGGTTACATCACAGTAGCTACCTAAAGCTACACATGTACACACTGTCGCAGCTGTACAGCTAGTTTCCTGCAGCAGTAGTATTTGTAGTAGTTGCTGCACCATGTAATCCAGAATCTGACAAGTGCAATATAAAGTTTTTTACTTACATTTACTCGCCAGTAGCAGTAGTAGCATTACCTGCATGATCTCAACTATAGCCACCAGATCAGCCAGAGAGATTTTGTCTCCGATGATGAACGGTTTGTTCTGCAGGAATTTCTCCTCCAGCAGGTCGAGTGACTGCTTCAGGTCCTCGATCGCAGCGTCCATCTTCTCCTTTGGGACCTCAGAGCCCATGATGACAGGAAACAGAGTCTGCTCACAGGGAAACAAAGCAAAGCAAACATCAGTGAGACTCTGGTTGAACCAGCAGCAGCAGTCAATGTAACAGTGACAGTGGCCTGTGTATCGTGTGGGTGAGTAAGTATGTGAATAGTCCTGCTAGCAGAAAGGGTCTGTGGATGACAATTTTTCAGCCCATTGACCAACATCTCAATAACTATTAGATGGATTGCAGATGGGCAACAGATAGTCAAGGTCCCCAGAGGATGTATCCTAACGACTTTGGGGACTTTTCTTCTGGCGGCAGCAGCAGGTCAAAGTTTTCACTTGTCCTGTGAAACATCTCAACGTCTCCTGGATGGATTGATATAAAGTTTTGTACAGACATTCATGTTCCCCAGATGATGAATCTTAATGATTTTTATGATCTAGCACCTTCATGAGGGTCGTACTGGTGGTTTTGAGGGGTTGAAATTAGGGACACACATTCATGTCCACCTCAGGATCAACTGTAATAAAATTTCATTTGATGACATTCCCATCAGCTTTAGATATGCTGTCTGTTTAGTGCTAATTTGCACATGTTAGCATGCTAACATGCTTAACATGGTAAACATTATTCCTGCTACACATCAGCATGTTAGCATTTGTACATTAGCATTTAGCTCAAACTAGCGCTGTGTTTAAGAGTTCCTACAATGGCTTTCTACTCTTAGTCCAGGTAAAAGATCTTGTTAGAGTAACATTATGAAAACTTCTTGAAAAGATGTCAATATATTCAAACACATCAACTATATATCAATTTTACAGTAATAGTAGTATTTGGAGGATAATATCAATTATTATATAACCAAACAAAATGTGTGTAGTGAAGCAGGTCCGGCTTGGTTACAGCGCCGGGTTGATCTGGGACTCGTACCCTGAGCAGGAAGACCTTTGACCCGTGAACTCTGAGGTTCATGTGCTGCCAGGACAGGTATTCATTAACGCGAGCTCGCTGCTGCAGGTCAGCTGGAAACCAGTGATCTGCCACTAACGTTGAATATTTCTGCACCATGTACTTCAGGATTGCAGTGCTGCAACACAGACAGCGTGAAGAAAGTAAGAAATCATGACAGAGTGGTGATGTTGATCTGCACAGAAATATACATAAATACATATTTACTCAGGTCACACCATATCAACCAGGACAGGTGCTTCCACACAAACACGATAATTATAATAATTCACCACATGAATATTTGTTTTACTGCATATAAACTGATAAATCAAAGTGCGTCACTGCGGTTTATGGATTAATCAGTAACCCAGAATCCAGCTGAGACTCTTTGTTTCGCCTTCTCTCCACTATTTCTACCAAATAAAGACATTAAATATCAAAAAAATTGAAAACAAAACATGATGATTCACAGTTTCAGTCAGTAAAAATTCAGCCTTTTCAACCCTCAAACTAAATTTTAACCCACACAACAATTTATTCATTTTTTAAAATTATTTATCATTTTTATTATTTTACAGAAACTGTTTAACTGCTTCAAAATAACCTGTGATGTGCAAATGTTCAGGAACTACAACCAGATACAATCAAATAAGAAAACAAAACAACAAAACTTAAATATGTCCTAATAATAGTACATAACATAAAATAAAGGTTATACAGACATAAGATAGTTCAGAAAGTCGCTGCAGGACTACACATTTGTCATTTATTTGCGTGAGCGCCCCCTAGAGGCTGCAAAGCCTTAAACACCAACTAAACTTGTTCACGTGTCAGGCAGATGAGCGATGAGTAGGTGGTAGAATATGTTTTTGTGATTTGGGTGAAATGACCCTTGAAGTTTCCACCATGCAGCTCCATAAATATCAGCATCAACCTTCAGAAATGATTTGAATTATCTGTAGACGTAGGGGGACTCGAACCCAACCTGTCGTCGTTTACCTTTCAGTCAGAATGAAGCTTCCATCCTTCATCACAGGGACTTTCCTGATCATGCTGATTTCACCAAACTCCTCGCTGTGCTGCTGACCTGAGGCAGAATCATGACAATCACAGATGTGACAAAATGAAGGGGAAAAAAATGAGAACAAAATTCCTGAAGTCAGTTTTTAAACAGAAAATCCAAAACATGTTTCACAATTTGTTTGGAGAAGAAGAGATGAATAAAATATCTGACTGTGGAAACATCAAGCACATTATGGTGGGTTGTTTTTTTTTTAACTCTCCCTCCGCCTCTTCCTTCTTATGCTTTGAGACGCTTTTCTTTCCTTTATTTTTCTTTCCCCCGCAGCTTTCTGTTGTACTCAATCACCTCAGACATGCTGCAATGTTTTGTCTGAATGCTTTGACCTCTGACCCGTGACATCCCACCCACTGGTTGCTTGTAAAGTCGGTTATCAAGGAGTTAACGTAACTCTACTCCTCACCTCTCTGGATGGGACTGTCAGCTTTCTGGGTGAAATGTGAAAATGTAAACCGACAGCCCAGAGGAGCATTTTTTTTTAACATTCATGCTTACATAACAAGTTCAAAGCAAGCAGGACGTTCAACCCCCAGCTCCTGCAAACTGTGTTTACACAATTACAAACTTAAATGGCCGGAAATTTAACTATGCCGACTTCTGCGGTTGTTACGCAACAAGCAGCTCATTCAACTCTGCAAGCATCTGGAAACTGTACATTTCCAAAAGCTCAAAATCAACTAGTATTTAAAAGGTATTTTAAGGCAGAATGTAAAAACCAAAAGCCTTTTAAAAAACATGCACAAATCCGCTCTGCATGAATTGAAAACCCCCCCTGTCCCTGTGCGTGTGTGTCGGTGTGGGATTACCTGTAGAGAGGTCGACGCGCTTGAACTCAAAGGGAATCCCGATCACTTTGGCAAACAGGAAGACGGAGCGGCAGGGCTGCGAGAACAGGTCCAGATAGAGCTCCATTATGTCAAGAGTGTGATTGCTGCAGATGCTTCGTTTCCAGCTCGGTTTCCCCTCCTCTGTGTCCTCGGTCCTCTCCTGCCGCGCCTCTTGTCCTCAGTCTGCAGGACTCCGCCTCTCCGCGCTGTAAAGGCTCATTGATTTCTAAACGGTGGCGACAGTTCAAAGTGAGCAGGCCGAGCGGTCTGACCTTTGGCCTCGGCCCTGTCCAACCTTTTGTAAACACAGCTGATATTATCACGTTTTTATCTTGCGACAGTGCATGCCTGTATTCTTGGTGCAGCAGGTACTGAGGGGCGGAGACGCCTGGTTTGGACTCACCTGGGCCCGGCGTTGTCCAACCCGTAAAACCCCGCCCGCCTTTCCGGCCGTGGCTCTCTCTTATTTTCATATATTCACAGGTATTTGGTGAAATAAATGTATTTTCTTCAGGGGGGGGGCTTGTCCAGTTTTTTGGCTTCACTACCTTGTAGTTTAATTGGCTGATTTTTGCTTGGTTTCGTTGCATTGCTTTGTTTCGCCTCACCTGATTGGTGCTGGGAGCGCAGGTGGTCCTGATCCAAATTTGTGACCGGAGGTAACGTCATAGATAACGTCACTGGGTGTTAATGGACACTAATGGCTGTGTAGTGATTTCTATGTCTATATTCTATATTATAATAGAATACAGCATCTTTCACTGTTCTCTACACACACACCTGAGTAGTTATGGAGCTTTTGGCTTCTCCTCCTGAGAAACTGTTGGATCAATGTACAAAAGAGCAACTGTTGGAAATAGCAGAATATTTCAAAATTGATGTTGGCCATAAACATGAAAGAGAGAGTGGAAGTTATCTTGATACAGTTTATTTGAGAAGAAATGTTTGAAGAACACGTTTCAGAGCAAAACTATATTATTACTATTCCCAGCTGTAGCCAACCCACTCAGCTTTCCCACGTGACTCTGTTAAAGCCCTTTTCTGAACGGCCAGATGTTGAAGAGCTTCATGCAGCTTGTGTACCTGGTCCAGTACAGGTTGAGCCTTCCTCACACCTGTCCAGGGGGGGAGGAGGAGGAGTTGGGTCCAACCGAGCAAGAGTTGATGCAGGGTCGTTTAATTCTGAAGCTGATTGGGCTCATCGAACCCACTTGACTGAACACGATATTCATGTTGGAGATGCAAAACCCATCAAGCAGAGATTGTATCGTGTCAACGCAGAACAAACGTGAACAGTTGGAGGCAGAGGTGAAGTACATGCTAGAAAACGGCATCGCAGAGCCCCGTTCTTCCAGCTGGTCCTCGCCCTGCTTGTTAGTTCCAAAGGCTGATAATACACCACGTTTCTGCACTGACTTTGGCAAAGGTGAATAATTGTTACCAAGCCAGATTCCTTTCAGGTGGGTTCTGCTAAATTCTGCAGCAAATTTGACCTACTGAAAGGATACTGGCAGGTTCCCTTGTCACAGCGAGTGCGTGAGATATTTATAACACAGTCTGGTCTCTATTCACATACCGTGATGCCTTTGAGGCTGTGGAACTTTCCAGCGTCTCATGAACCGCGTTACTGGGGACTTGCAAGATTGTGCAGTGTACTTGGATGATGATGTGGCGTAGCTGGGAAACTCACCCGAGTCGTATCCGAGAGCTGTTCATTCGTTTGGCGGAGGCAAGGCTCGCGGTTAGAGGGCGACTGTGACCTTCCTCGGCCGAGTGGTTGGGCAGGAAACCCGTCGCAGCAAAGGTGGAGGCTGTAAAGCATCATCCAGAGCCAGCTACCAAAAAAGGGCTCATGCGTCTTCCCGGCCTTGTTGGCTCTTACACAAGTTTTTGCAGGAACTTTTGTGGCACCTCTCACTGATTTACTCAGGGGAAAGGAAAAGTTTGTTTGGTCTCTCGTGTGTCAGAGGGCATTTGAACAGTCAGGCCCCGACATACAGTCAGTGATCACATGGATACAGATGATTAAATCTCCTCACAACAATGATCTTATATCAACCAGCTCATGGCTCAAACAACATTACATTATTAATCATATTTCTAATAAACATAATTGTTATCAATACGATTAAGTAGGGCTGAAACTAGTAGTTTAACAATAAAATCACAACCAATTAAACATTTTTGTCATTTATCTATTAAAAATATTCTCTGGTTCTAGTTTAGTTTTTTTTTTAGTTTATTTATTTACACAAACAAATTTAAAATATTATATCTTTGGGTTTTGGACTGGCATTTTTCACTGTTTTAAACTATCAATTAATTAAAATAAATTAGTCTAATTGTTACAAAAAATACTTTGCAGTGTTTTCATATCTACACAAACAGATCAGTGGTCAGAACAGAAGCAGGACTAAAGTGAGTAAAACCTTTATTTTGAAATGAGGTGGTGGTTTCTTACTGCTGGCTGGTTCAGCGGCTCCGGCCTCTGAATCAATCTGCTGAGGAGCCGGGTCGACAGGGCTGAGTCTCCTGAGGGACACACGGAGCAACAATATTTACACAAAGAACCAATTACACATGAAAACGGAAAAAACAACAATTATGGTGTATTTTTATTTATTTATTCTTAATTGATTACATTTGTTTTTGGCAATTGGCTGCAGCGGAAACACACTGTGAACACAACACTGACATATCGTTACCTTATAAAGCTGAAAACCTCTTGGCAAACAGTTGCTTATTTAAACATCCAGCATCAGCACTCATCGTTTCACTTGTTTCTGGCCACCAGATTAATGTTACTCTATAATATTTACTCTGCATTTAGCTCTGTTTTTGGTCACCGCCAACCTCTGAGAAAAATATGTGACTATCTTTCAGTTTGGATCATTTCTCATCCTCAAACAAAGACATGAATCTGTCTCGTCTGTACTGAGGGAGCAGGACACCGACACCATCTGGTGTCCTCTGTTCTGGTAAACTATGGAAATACATCCACTGAGAGAGAGTGAGTTCTTTGCTGTTTGTACTGTAAGCATGCTCTGTGTATGAGGACAACAATGAGAACAGGTCAGGCGAAGAAGGAATGTTTTTGGATGATCTGAATGCAGATGAGATCAGGACTCTGTGGGGACCGGACCATCTGCTGCAGGACTCCTTGTTCTTCTTGTCTCTGAAGATATTTCCTTATGACTCTGGCTGGATGTTTGGGTTCATTGTCCTGCCGCAGAATGAATCTGGGACCAATCAGACGCCTCCCTGACGGTGTTGCGTAATGATTAAGAATTTAAACTAAGATCTAAAGGGCCTCTAACGTTTGCACGGTGCTGTATATGAAGGGACAGCAGGGAAACGGGATTATAAGTTATTTCACTATGTGTTTAAAACTTTACATTTAACTTTAGCCTTTTTTTAAAGAGGATTTCACTGTCGATTGAGTATTTTAATGAGACCAGTTAACAGTTAATGTGGCTCTGGTGGGAATCATCCAGCTGTGCTGCTGTGAGGAAACAGCTGCAGAGTGTTGTGCGTTTCTCCCAACAGGAAATCAGCTGCCAATGTTCACACCCATGTGGTCACAAGTCATGAAATTAAGAGACACGGCCCAGTGCAGAGTGATTTCAGTACCTGGCTGGTTTGTGGCCGGAGGTCTGAGGTCTCCGTCCTCGACTGCTCCTCTCAGCGGCGTCAGCTGCTCCCTGGGGGGGCGGTGCTCTCCAGGATCTGCAGCAGCCTCTGCATCTTCCACTGAGTGTCGGATGGTTTCACTGAGTCCTGCAGAGGACAGAGAACGCCAGAGCTTCAATAATCCGAAAGGATCTCATTGGCTGAAACAGCTGTTATGGAGATGCAACAGGAAGGTTAAATGGTCTGTAGTAGTGATATTTCACATGCCTTGAAATGCCTGATTGTGTTGTGGGTAAAGTAAATACAGATGCATATTTTTGAAGGTTCAGAGTGGTGAGTTTGGATTTATGCAGAAAGGTTCGGCAGCTTCTCTGTACTGTATTTAAATATAATTTTAGGTACTTTTACTTTATTTGAGTATTTCTGTCTTGTGCTGCTTTATACATCCACTCAGCTACATTTAGTGTGGGAAACATTACACGTTTTACTCACTACTGTTGTAGCTTTAGTTACTTACTTACTACTACTACTACACCAGCTACAACATTAACAAACTGTTTACGGTGCATTACTTAAAATAACACAGTGTTAGAACTGATATAGCATTATATCACTGTGAAAGGGGAAATTATGTATGAGTATTTTTATTTTCGATCCTTAAGAACATTTAGTTCCTTTGGAAAAAACTTTTTTGAATCCAAAACATTTCTTGTAATAGAATATTTGACGTGGCTGGAGTGTTTTTTTTTAAATTTATTTCTTAAAGATCCCTAAGAAAGGATCTGGAAACGTCTTGCATCAATGGATGTTTGCCTGAGCAGCAGAAAGTAAATGGGATGTCTGACCATCCTGAACTAAAACTGACCCAATAACCAGTAAATCATCCTCCCCCTCCGGAGTACAGCTCCCACAGATGCTGAGATATTCCAGGGCAGAGAGTCTGCAAAGTTTCATTTTCAGCAAATCAGATTCTGCAGCAGGAACTAAAGCAGCTGTCCTGATGCTGCCGGTCCAGACAGTGTTTTTACCATCATGATGTGTCTGAGGATGATGGCTGCTTCCTGCTTGACGCCCTCCAGCTGCTGACTCCTGCTGCTCTCCTGTTGTAGCTCGGTCCACAGCTGATCCGCCTCATCTGTTTTTTGACAGCACATGTCGGACACGAAGGCTGTTTGCTCTCTGAAAAGAGAGTGATACAATAACTGACTGGTTGAACTGTGGGGGTATAGCTCAGTGGTAGAGCATTTGACTGCAGATCAAGAGGTCTCCGGTTCAAATCCGGATGCCCCCTGTGTCAGCTTTATGGCACTTAATAACTTGGCTTCTCCACCCAAGACGATATACAAATAAAACAACACAAAATTGGAAATCTTGAGGATTGAAACAGTTGGTGTGAGTCTTGTGTATGGACAGACAAAGAAACATTTACCTGAGCTCCTCTATCTGAGCCAATATGTAGCTGTGGGTGTAGCTGCAGTCCTCATGCTCCTCCATCAGCTGCTGCCACGTCTTCCTCAGCTGCTCCACTTCCTGATGAACTCAAATAAAGACGAACAGAGTGAGGGAAGTTCTAGCTTTTTGTTTTAAAGGTGTCAACTGGGGCTGAAGAAGAATAAGACCAGTGAGACAGAAGATCCTGTTCCCACCTTCCCACCCAAACTTTTTAAAGACTCGCCCTGATCCCGAGGGGCCAACCGAAAACTGAATTAAAAAGAAAAGTAAACCACGAAAAGGAAAATAAGCTACAGCTTGCCTCTCGTCTGCATCAAAAAGTTAGAAAATAACCGTCCGTCCAAATGTCCTGTCCATCCACAAGACAGTGATGTGGCGGTCAATCTGTGGGGGTATAGCTCAGTGTTAGAGCATTTGACTGAAAAAAGCTTCGCAAAAGTCTCAAGATTATTATGACCGAATATGATGTCGAACTGATTAATTCTTTAAGAGGCGTAAGTTAAATTCCAATGCATGTAAATGGCAAAACTGCACCAAAATTGCAGAGTACATTCAAAATATCTCATTTCCTGTTGGGTTTGGGGTGAGGGTACATGCAGTGTTTTTGTAGATCCTGGCATGTTACACGTGTCTACATGGACAGGGTCTGTCAGATCTTTTGATGACATATATAAAACGAAAACATGGCTCGTTGGTCTAGGGGTATGATTCTCGCTTAGGGTGCGAGAGGTCCCGGGTTCAAATCCCGGACGAGCCCATTATTTGGAATGACACATCACCTTCAACAATGTTTGATTACATAGGAGAATTTTTCAAATCAATCGAGCGAAGCAGCCGTGGTCACTTTTTGTGATTGTCATTTCCAGAGAGAGCAGAGCAGCAGTGTTTGATTTGAGACAACACTTTACTACATGTGAGACAACAAATCTTTTTTTTTGTGTGTGTGAAAATTTTGTGTTGTACTTTAAAAGCCCAGCTCAGAATTTGAGACTTTTCTTGAGATAAAGTTAAAGGACATGTGGCTCGTTGGTCTAGGGGTATGATTCTCGCTTTGGGTGCGAGAGGTCCCGGGTTCAAATCCCGGACGAGCCCATTCCTTTTATGT
Organism: Seriola aureovittata; assembly: GCF_021018895.1. NCBI lineage: Eukaryota > Metazoa > Chordata > Actinopteri > Carangiformes > Carangidae > Seriola > Seriola aureovittata. The sequence continues at coordinate 28,367,600 of NC_079368.1, read as the reverse complement.
GTTTGTCTGTAAAGAGTTTGTTTTGTACTTGTGCATTTCAAATATGAGTGGCGCTCAAGCTTATTACCGTGTTGCAGTGCCACCCTTGATGCTATAATGAGCGTTAGTGGCTACAATTAAAACAAACACTACCGATAAACAGAGTCTGCCAGATGTTTCTTGACATAAACATCTTGCACATGTGGCTTGTTGGTCTAGGGGTATGATTCTCGCTTAGGGTGCGAGAGGTCCCGGGTTCAAATCCCGGACAAGCCCATTAATTTAAACTTTGGGCTTCACATATTTATTTAAATGATAAAGTCTAAGATGTTAGAATTAGAAACGGTTGTTGTGGTCGTGTCCTCACAGAGCTCAGTGACTCAGTGACTGATACACCTCGAACAGAAACTGTGGGGGTATAGCTCAGTGGTAGAGCATTTGACTGCAGATCAAGAGGTCTCCGGTTCAAATCCGGATGCCCCCTGTGTCATCTTTATGGCACTTCACAACAGACCGTCCGAAAGATGTGTCGTCTATGTCCAAAATGATGAACAAATACAATATTTCACAGGCTGAATACAAATAAAGGCTTTAACCTCCAAAAAAGCAACAGATGAACTGGAAGCAACATCGTGATGTTAAACAGAGAGGTGTTATTCACCTCTACGTCCTGCAGTATTTTCTTTCATTAAGACACATGATTTGTTTGTAAAGAGTTGGTGTTGTGCACTTCAAATATGAGTGGCTCTCAGGTTTAGTACTGTGTCGCAGTTATAATGAGTGTCAGTGGCTACAACAAAAATAAACACTAGATAGACAGGGTCTGTCAGATTTTTCTTTACATAAATTAACTGATAAACGTGGCTCGTTGGTCTAGGGGTATGATTCTCGCTTAGGGTGCGAGAGGTCCCGGGTTCAAATCCTGGACGAGCCCATTGTTTGTAAATATGTCTTTACTATTCAAATGAACCAATCTGAGATGTCTGGAGTGGAAATTTGACTTTAGTCGAACTAAAAACTGTTTGAGCTTTCTCAACTTCTTCTTTTTCTTTCTTTTTAACTTTTTAAAATCACAAGTTGTGTATTAGATATTAATATATCAGGCGTCACTGGGAATAAACACCGACATAAATTGTAAATGGAAGATCTTCAAAAGGGTCGTAGAACAGCAGATAACAGATGAGCTCTTTGTATCTTTCTCCGACTCACTCTAATCGTAAACTCAACAGGAGCACTGAGGCCACAGTCTCGTCCTGTGGTAGTCACTCAATCAATCAGGAGGACCACAGTAAACTGACACAACATGTTTAAGACACATATCTCATGAAGCAATAACAAAGCTGATCGATCAGGTTTCAGTTGTTTTCCACAAAGGAAAACGAATCTGTCCATTTCTCTCTTCATCGTTTTGTGTTTATTTTCTGTGGCACAAACTTTTCTCTCTTTGCTTTCGCTCTGTGTTGTGGTTGGCTGTTCTTTCTCAGGCTGTTTTATGTCTGACCCCACTCATTTGATGGTGGTTTAACCTGCTCAGTTCTCATCACAACTGGACCATGCTGTATATTACAACAGTGTGCTGCCCCCAGGTGGAGGAAGGTTGGTCCTGCTAATCAAATGAATGGTGTTACAAAGACACATATAAAACGGAGACGATCACGGGCTTCAAACTGAGGCTCAGCCAGAGCCACACAAAGACTTATCTGAGATCTAGTCCAAACACTGCATACTAACCAAGACATTTGTATGTTTTTTAAGGTCAGACTACAACTGCTGGGACATTTGCTGAACAGCAGCCACTGTGGCCACTAGATGCAATTACAGGATATTTAGCTGCACATATTCTCTGATGAACACTGAGGCCAGTTCCTGTGTGAAAACACAACAAACAGTTGGACCAGAGGTGGGGGTGTAGCTCAGTGGTAGAGCATTTGACTGCAGATCAAGAGGTCTCCAGTTCAATTCTGGATGCTCCCTGTCTTGGATTTATGTCCCCGCTGTGCAGACATCGTTAGTTGTTGTGCTCTTACCTTCTTGTGCATGAGGTTCTCCTTGACAATCCTTTTGAGATCTTCCTTCATGTTGTCCTTCCTGACGTAAAGCTCTCTCTCTCTGTCTTGCAGGGCGTCCCTCTCCCTCTGCAGTGGCGCCTTCTCATCCTGCAGGAACTGAATCCACTCCAACCTCTCGCCGTGCTGAGCTCTCTCCACCCGAAGAATGTCCGATAGCTCCCTCTGAACGCAGTCGTCCACAGTGTTCTGTATATTATCATCCATCCTGTTGTTGGAGGACGGGAAGGTGCACGTGAACGTTTGCTGTTTACTGACTGACATTTTAAATCAACAGCCAACATTAAAAGTATGAAAACTTCCTCTGCAGATGTACATGTTCTGCTCTCTGACTTTACATTTCTCTCTCCAACACTACTCCCATCTTCAGGTTGTGGATGGCAGCTTCCTGCTCTTCCCTCTGACTGACCAGCTGCTTCTCCAGAGACTTTGTATTAGACAACTGCTGCATCAGCTGCATCAGCTTCTGCTTCTGCTGCTTCACCTTTGTCACTGAGAGGAGGAGAGTAAACAAGGAGAAGATGCTTCACACAAAGTGTGGTTGAAACCCCCCCCCACCACACATTTCCCACGTCAGTCTTCTGGGGTTGCGTCCCACATATTGTGGCAACTTTCCAAAACAGACAATCACGCACAGGAATTTAAAGTATAGTGAATCAAAATAGATTCTTGACATAAATTATCTGTAAAAAGTGGCTCGTTGGTCTAGGGGTATGATTCTCGCTTAGGGTGCGAGAGGTCCCGGGTTCAAATCCCGGACGAGCCCACGTTATTCATAAAGGTACAGTGATGGTCATTAGCAACACATGAAAGTTGGAAGAAATGCAGTAAGATGAGGATTGTCTGTGAATATGTTGAACTAGTATGTTGTGTTATTTCAATGCTGCACCATTATATAAACTATGATCGACCAATTACAGTAAAAACCAACTTAACCTCTCTTAGGGCCTGATTTACTAAATAAAGAGCGCTAAATTGCGTGCACACACAGATAGATTGCGCATGCTGTCTGTTTGGGGCTTGCGGGTGATTTACTTAGATTAACAGCGCAATTGACTACAGGTGCAAAAGTGATTGAGCCCGCCCTATTTAAATGATAATTTTACGCGAGTAGGGTGTTCACCATGTCGAACGCAAACGAGCAGACGCAACGGACTATGATACACCTTCAGCAGAAACTGTGGGGGTATAGCTCAGTGGTAGAGCATTTGACTGCAGATCAAGAGGTCTCCGGTTCAAATCCGGATGCCCCCTGTGTCAGCTTTATGGCACTTCACAACAGACCGTCCGAAAGATCTGTCATCTATGTCCAAAATGATGAACAAATACAATATTTCACAGGCTGAATACAAATAAAGGCTTTAACCTCCAAAAAAGCAACAGATGAACTGGAAGCAACATCGTGATGTTAAACAGAGAGGTGTTATTCACCTCTACGTCCTGCAGTATTTTCTTTCATTAAGACACATGATTTGTTTGTAAAGAGTTGGTGTTGTGCACTTCAAATATGAGTGGCTCTCAGGTTTAGTACTGTGTCGCAGTTATAATGAGTGTCAGTGGCTACAACAAAAATAAACACTAGATAGACAGGGTCTGTCAGATTTTTGTTTACATAAATTAACTGATTAACGTGGCTCGTTGGTCTAGGGGTATGATTCTCGCTTAGGGTGCGAGAGGTCCCGGGTTCAAATCCCGGACGAGCCCATCATTTGGTCATTCAAGCACCTCTGAATTAAAAATATGTGTCAAAATTGTGAGAGCTGCTTGGTCAAGCCTTCTCCTGACACACAATATGCTCTAATAAGCCCAATGTTTGTTTTAGTTGAAGGAGGAAGGAGGCAGAAGAAAAGCAAACCAGCCCTAACCACACATTCATCTGTGTGTGTTCATTAACAGCTGGTGTTCTTGTCTAAAGTTTGCTCACCTGCTGAGTGTTGTAAACCGCTTTGAACAAGTGATGAGCCTATAGTCCCATATATCCTGTCTAAAGAAACACATTTAATCTGAGGCATCTGAATGTTCTGAGTATTACAGTGTAACGTTGCTCAAGTCCAACTTCTGCACATCATTCTCTCACAAACACTGGGACATGTTCTGTCGCATCAGCAGACAGGGATGTGATTGTTGAACTGTGGGGGTATAGCTCAGTGGTAGAGCATTTGACTGCAGATCAAGAGGTCTCCGGTTCAAATCCGGATGCCCCCTGTGCCAGATTTATGGCACTTCACAACAGACATGCTGCCAATTTCCAAAAGATGTCATCTATGTCATGCATGATAAATAAAGGCAATGTTTGACAACCTGTGTATAAATAAAGGCTTTAACTTTCAAAAAGCAACAGACAAACTGGAAGCAGCGTTATTCACTTCTAACTCCTGTACTCTTCTCTTGCATTATGACATATGACATGTTTACACTTGATGTTATAATGAGTGTTAGAGTAGCTACAATAAAAATAAACACTGTCAAAAACCAGGGTCTGTCAGATCTTTTGTGACATAAATTACACAACACAAGTGGCTTGTTGATCTAGGGATATGATTCTTGCTTATGGTGTGAGAGGTCCTGGGTTCAAATCCTGGATGAACCCGTTATTTGGACTCATGCAGTCATTGTAATTGGCAGAGCCTTCAAATACTTGTCTGCTCAAGCACATAACCGCATAAATCACCTGTCCTGTCCTCTAACAACAGCAAAATTGCTTAATCATTTAAGTTGTTTATCAAACACTTAATGAATATACTATAAAATATAAATACTCAGCTTAATCAGTAATGAATATAATAATAATTTGTTGTAGTAGTTTCTGTTTCCCCGAGTGCTGTCACTGCAATATAAAGCTCATACATTCAATCTGTTCTAAGAGAGTAGAAGAAGAAAAATCTAAAAAGAAAAAAAGCGTAACAAACATTTTCTCCAATCACACATAATGATTGTCTCACCCTGCATCGTGGTGTCCGAGTTCAGTTTGTCAGACTGCTCCTGTAGCGCCTTCATCGCCTGCCTGTGTTGCAGCTCCAGGACTTTTCTGCTTTGTTCAGCAGCCATCTGCTGACTCTCCAGCCGCTCCGCCAACTCCTCCACCTTCTTCTCTTTTGCAGCCACGGCACGTTTCAGTTGCTCAGTGACATCTTTCTTATCCTTCTGCAGCGCGCTGTACTCAGAGGAGAGGTCTTTGTTCTGTTTCTCCAGCTCGTCAGATTTAAGCTGACATCTGCAGGATGAAGAGGGACACGATCAGGGCTTTAGGGTTGTATAGAAAAGGTTTTTTGCTGTGAATAGCGTATCTAAAATTAAATTCTGACTGCACTGACTACATCCTCTATCAGAGAGTTTTTATCATGCTAAATATGAGACAGAAGCATGACATTAATAGTGAGGTGAAATATAGTGATAATATATATTCTATATATCCGTTTTACTTTGTGAAACCATGTCAGTAAAACTTAAATGAGGTGAGTAAAGCTAAAAGCTTTGAGGCTAATCCACCACATATTATAGTATGCCATATAGTATATCTTTTTATTTTGCACTTCTTTACAAAAGAAATGTGACTCAAACTATCAATTACAGGAACTTTAACATGGGGAAAGAAATAATTGAAAAAAAAAAAAAAAACCTTAATTAGCAACTATTTTTATTATATATTAATTCATTGCTCCTTTTCTTTGTCCTGTATGACAGTAAACTGAATACCTTTGAATTTTACAATCATAATTTGATTTTTTTTTTTAAAAGCTATTTGAGTCCATGGCCTTGGGCCCTGAGAAATACTAATCAGCAGTTTTCAATTTAAAGACAAAGCAATTAATCAGGAAAATAATCAGCATTTTAATAGACAATGACAATAGTTAATAGTTAGTTGCAGCCTTAGCTAAAGCGCTTCGTGCAATAAAAACACACTTCCTTCCCAGCAGTCTAAATTGAAGTTATACATTTGGTCCTATTAGCATTTTCTTTATTTAGCATGGTGGCTATCTTAACACAGTGCTATTGCTAATTTGGCTAACATCACTTTGGCTAACTGAAGGACTTAAAATAAAGCGAGATTTTTTAAATATTAGATAAAAACTAAGATATATATCTGCATTTATACATCATTCAGTGTTGAAAGAAACTGTTAGTTGACAAATTATTCCCACAAAAAGAGAAGTTACGTTAGCTCTGCAGTGAACGTTAGCAGTCTTACCTCTCCAACTGCTCATCAAGATACCAAATTTGTACCAAATATACCGACTTTTCTTTGTTATCAGAACCGATTTTATCCGCCATAGTTATGTATTTATCTTTCCCCCGTATATTTATTGGCTCATTGATATTTATCTCTGCTTTTTTAATCCTTCATTCAGGACATTTTCGAAGTTTACTGAAAAATCTCCTCTGAGGAAGAAGTTAGCTAACTACGTTGTTGCTAGGCAATGCTGCCTTCAGGGACAGCTCGTAAAGTTCTCTGCTACACACAAATAAACTAACCATTGTCAATTTTCCGTTTCAAACTATTATTTATTTCATTATTTATTATTTATTTATTTATTTATTGAACACTGTATTGTCTTCTTCAGATGAATCACTTTCATCCTGACAGAAATTAAAGGTGGAAACGCTGTAAAGTGAATGTGTTTAGGCTTTAAAATCAGAAACAGTGGTCTCTGTGCTGCTCTTTGAGAATTAGTCTGGATTACATCAGAAATATTAAGAAAATGTAAATTCAACTTACTGAAATGCAAATGCCAGTAAAGGACTTGCTGCTGTGTGGATGAAATAACAGCAACATCACTACGGCAACAGTTACAGACACATATACACACAAAGATACGGTCATAAACAAAACAAAGCACTCATATATGCTCAGCCCGTACGTCAGGTCAACCTGACACTATGTAATTGCTCAGTTTATAGTCAAGATCTGTGCTGTGAATGAACAAAGCAGCGAGGCGGCTGATCTGAGTGATGTCTAATTTCTATTTTCATATGCAGCAACATTCACCAGTGATTCACAGGAACAGATTTGCATGCTGCGTATTTTTATTTCCTCTGTAAGGACCCTGATCATATCATTCTGCTCTGAAGCTGAGAGGAATGCAACAGTATCCATCTCCGCTGGGCCTCTACAACCATGTTTGGCTCTGCTGATCTGAAGCTGTGCGGCACCGCCCTCCTGCTGGTCCTGGGATCGCTCGCCAACATCTTTAACCTCGTGGTCATGCTGGTGCAGCAGTGGAGGTCCGGATGTGTGAAAACCGTGGCCGTCATCATCTGCTTCATCTCGCTGGGCAACGTCCTGCTGCAGATCTCCACCTTCGTCCTCGTGGCCTCGGTCTGGGCTGGGGTGCTCTGCTGGCCGGACTTACCTTTCTTCTTCTGTGTCGTCCTGTTCGTGTGGCTCAGCAGCAGCTCCGTCAGTTTCTGGTCCGTGGCCTGGCTGAGCGTCTTCTACTGCATGAGGGTTCTGAGCTTCTCTTCAGTTATATTCAGAGCGCTGAAGGAAACATCTCGATCATCCTGAACGTCTTCCTGGGTGTGACCTTACTGACCTCCTGCGTGATGTTCACCCCTTTCTTCTACCTCAAATCCCAAAGCAAAACTCTTGTTCCAAAAAACATGACAGAAAGAGCTTCTTGTGTCATCAGGAAGCCCCTGTTTCCTGCCTGGGTCGTCGTCAACGTCTATGTGGTCATCTTCATCTGCTACCTCGCCCTGATGCCCTTGATGATCATGCTCCCCACTTCACTGAGGCTGGTCGTCTACCTCTGCAAACACAGCTTGTCCATGCGGAAGCAGCAGAGCGGTTCTCACGCTGCAGAGTCGTACCTGCTCGTCTGCAGGCTGACGGTCGCTCTGGTATGGGTTTACCTCACCACGCTGCTCACCATCTCCCTCTACTACTTCCATGCGATCTTCGCCTCTGGGCTGAGCGCGGACATGCTCTTCCTTGGCTTGTCTTTTTTATTGCACGGCTTCTGCGATCCTCCTCACCTGCTCCAACAAGAACCTGAGAGAGAAGCTCAGAGTGCTGATCTGCAGCGGGACGAACACGAACACATCGGCCCGGAGTGCTGAAGATAAGAGTGGAGTTTGACTGAGTTTTACTTGAGTGACATATACAGCATTCGGCATACTCTCTAATTATCTTCACACTCTGTACTATGGATTATGTCCTGTACGGCTCTAACTCTTCACTTATCTGAAACAGGGTTTTACTGATTTAAGCTGTGTTCACATCGTATGGGACGGACAGCAGAGTTGGTACTGGGCGCCGACAAGCTGTTGAACAGGAGCCTGTGACATCACTGGATGTTTATTTGAACATCTGTATCCCAGTTATGAGGCTTATCCCAGTTTTAATCAACATACCCATGTATATGATAAATACTATAGTATCCCGAACTTTGAAATCATTAATCTGACATTCCTGTAATCTTTAACCTTCAATTCATTTGACCACAGCTATTGAGAATGAAGCCACTTTGGCTTACGCCTGTGAAGACTCATCAGGTCATCAGTATCTCTTAGAGCTTTACAAAGGAAACTGGACCTGTTCTATATTTTTACTGCTCTACATGTCAGAGGGAAATATTGTTCTTTTTACTGCACTACATTAATCTGACAGCTGTATCTACTAGTTACTCTAAAGATTAAAATACTACCTTAAAACTCATGATAGATTTCATTATTATGGAATAAAATAAACGTTTTTTCCAGCAGCAAGGATCATGTGTCACGTTTCAAACGTCTATGAGTTTGAGAGTTGGAGGTTTTCTTCAAACTATTCAGATGGTTCAAAAACTGAAAACAGATTAGTTTAGAAGTTTGTTTTTTCTTCTCACGACCCCTCAGACTCATGCTGTGACCCCTCCCGACCCCTAGGTTTTGAATCTGGGTTACCGAACAGTAACAGTAAAATGTTACATACTGATGCGTCAGTTTTAAGAATTTAATAATTTTTTTTACATTGTAGTACTGATACTTTTACTTGTGTAAAGGATACGTACCCTACATCTTCCCCCCGCTGTTGCCAAGAGAAAACAAATGTTGAATGTGTGTGTGAAGGCAGTTCCTGTGTTGTTGCAGTTCCTGATCATCACCAGCAGAGGTCAGTAAAGGTCGCAGGTTCCTCATCACCCCTCTCAGTTCACATCAGTTCATGTTTTGAAGTCATACCTGGTGGTGAAAGACAGTTTTGTTTGCGCAGAGATATTTGTGAGACAGTTGGAAACTCTCTCACCTCCACCTGGAATGCAGCCAACTGGAGCTGCAAGAACACGATGGTTATGAAATATAAAGAGGTCAGCTGTGACAATTAATCAAACTGTCTTACTGAATGTTTTTCCACAATGTCCTCAACACCAACCCCAGAATACCATTATGCTAAAGGGCTGCAGGAAGGGTTTGTGTAATTTTAGAACATTTATGCAACCAGTCGGAGCAGATCATCCAGCGATTCACTATCTGAAGAGATTTAGACAGAAATACCAGTTTGTCGTCACTAATAATCACAACGAGCTCCACGGACAAACTTTAAAGTATTGAAAATGTTACTAGGAGTAAAAGTATGAAAGTATAATCAGCAAAATGTACTTAAAGTATCAAAAATAAAAGTCGTCAGTGCAGAAAAATGTCCACTCTGACTGTTAGTTATTATACTTTACATAATTAGAGTATTATTATTCATACTTTAATGTGTAAGCAGGATATTACTCCTGGAGCTGGTTGAGCTGCAGCTCATTTTTAAACTATTTCGTAGTATTACAACTAATAACTATTTCCATCATGGATTAATGACCTCAATTACATTCTTAATTAATTAATTAATTAATTATTTGTTTGCTTTGTAAATATTCATAAATCAATGAGAAATGTTTTGACAAAAAAACAAAAAACCTCAAAATTATTAAAACTAAGGAAAAGAATCAGGTTTTTTGCTAACTATCAACAGGAATCTGTTGATGAATCAATATTAGTTAATGCAGTTGTATGATCATGCTTCTGTTTATAGCTTTAACACCTGTAATAAGTGTCAACAAGGTTTACGGCGCTGTCTAAACATTTACTTAAGTTCATTCTTGAGCTGGGAAGTAGTAGATTGATGATACAATCACAACTCAAGGTCCACTTACTGGCTTTGCCAAAAAGGTTTTTAAACATGCGGGCAGTCTCCATGACAACTGAGTAAACTCTAATCGGTGATGAAGACTACGTGATGTGGTTGAAAGCGCCGCAAAAGCTATTAAGTGGATCCTGAGTTTGGATTATTTTGTCAGATTCTTAAACGGTTGTTTTTCTCATTATTTTGTCGTGAAAAATAAAGTTTTGGAAACATAAACATTAAAATATTCAGGACACACTATAAAGATAGAAGACAGAATCACCTTTAAGTAAAACAGGCCAGCACAACACTGCAAATCCTCTTATAAAAGTAATTTTTATAATGGATTTATGGGAATTTTGGATCAGCCGCAGGTATTTTATCTTAGCGCCACAGTTAATGCTTTAAAGTGAAAAATCCTTTGAAATGCAAAAGATTTCAACCATGCTGGCAATCGAAACCCTTGACCACCCACAACATCAAACTTATTTTTTATCACAGAAATTGCAGCAAATCAACATTTGCTGATGTAAACTCAAAACAGGAAAACTCATTATTCGACCGCAGAAGATGCTGATGCATGACATCCTTGAAGGAAAACCCAGATTAGCAGCAGCAGCACACTTCCCCGGCTCTGTTTTGATCTCCTGTCTTTCCGCCTTCACCCCTTTTCGCCCTTTTTGTTGTGGCGAGGGCTGCCAGGGGTCAGCCGGGGTCACGGCAAGAGGAGAGAACGAGGTTTAATGCCTCCAAACCCGCTAATAACCCCCGCTGTGATCCCCCTCACCCCCCTCCAGGGCCATTTTTGATAGCGCTCCACCCGGCCGGTTTGGAGGAGGCAGGCAGCTGGAGGCTGGGCGCTCCCATCCACGCGTCTGGTTTGCATTAAATGGACACATGTGGTCTTTGTTTTGAGAAGTGCGGCTGACACGAACCCATAACCAGCCGTATGAAAAATGGGTTTCTCAGGCAGCGGATTTAGGCTAAACTTTGTTCAGGGTCAGCGTTTCACTTTAAACAGGAGGTATCTTAATGACAGGAAGCCTATGATTTGACTTAAGCCCTTCGTTAAGTATGATGGGCAGAGTACCGCTGTGATGTGGAACAGTTGATCTGAGACGGAGTCGAGACGTGAGTCAGTCACCAGATATGAATCTATTGCCGAGAGAACGCATGTTGGATGTTTCAGCTCAGACTTTATATATCACATGTCGCTTTTACAGCTGCATGTTGCTGTAAAAAGCAAGACGACTCTTCTGTCCACGACTGAGATTTATACTCTGAGCTCGCACACAATAGCTCAGTGTATCACTCAGGGACACATGGCGGTTGATGGACACATTGGCTGTGGCAGGGATCAAACCTGTGACCTCTTTTATGACCAGACACCGGACCACCCTGCAAACGCCAAACAGCCACTTGATACTTTAATAAAGTTCGTTAAAGGATACGTCTGTCGTCAACAACAATGAAAAGTCCAAAACCAACAGTGAATATATACCAACAAGTACATCTGATTCCTCTGAGCCTCAAAATACTATGAAAAACACCAAATGTGGATTCATCCGCCGCTGAAAATAGGACCAGCTTTTTCAGGAAGTCACTGAGTCTTAAAAGATATTTATTTGAGAGAGAGACCAATCTAGGCATCAACTCTGAGGCGGTGAAAGTTTCTTAATTTTCTTAATATGTGAGCTTCTGGGGAATTAATGCGCTGCCATTAATTCTTCCAAAGTACAGGAGAGACATTACGAAATCAAGATAACGCCTTCAGTAGCCATGAAGGAAACTCTTGGTTAAGTATTTTCACATCAGTGTTACACTCTGCTTCTTTTCAATCACCTGAAACCAACAGGAAGATTCTCCTCCCCTCACTGAGCATCACTAAGCGTGAATACTTCACTTTGCAGAAACATGCACATTAACTCATGCTCAAAAGACGGGAAACAATTGTTTGGAAGCGAAACATGCAAGTCTCAAATTTTGGATATCCAATTCCCATGTCGAGTTCAACAAGCACCAAGTCAAAATGTTAACTTTACTGAGTCCAAAACAATTTATAATTTGCCAAACGTAGATTTCCCTCCTGATTACACCACATGATTGGCTGCTGATGGATGATCTAAAGGTCCCATATAGTCTAAAGGTCTCTGTGCATGTGTAGTGTGACTATAGATCAGCTCTAGCTTCTATATTAAGACTGTGAAAGTATCAAAGCCTCAGTCCACAGAGAAATGCACACAGCCTGTATTCAGAAACTGAGCCTTAAAACCAGCCGTCAGGACTTCTGGAACTTTGTGATGTCACAACAAAGCAGTCACCAAGCCCCGCCCACCTGGACCCACCATCCAAACCTTGATTTGGTTTCTCTGAGTGTTTTTACCTGAAATCTGATTTATTTTTATTGGATCACTCAGTAAACAGTCAGCCAATCAGAAGAGAGGCTCAGAGCCTCCTCTCTTCTGATTGGCTCACCGACCTGTTGTTACTAGAGCTCCAGAGAGAAGCCTGAGAGAGGAGATGTGAAACTACACTGAGATGGTTTTTATATCTTCTTATGGATCAACACTTCAAATAAAACACAGAAGAAGAAGAAAACCTGGAGCTTTGAAGTATCTGTTGTCAGGAAAATAAACGAGCTAATTTGCAGCACAATTTTTATGATATAATTTTAATCTTTGGGCTTGGGAAGAAGTCACTCAAAGTTAGAACAAAGTAGAGATATCATTCTCATGTCTGTGGTAAATATGAATTTAGAACGAGCAGCTGCTGAGCAACAAAGACCGGAAACAGCCTGGCTCAATTAAAGGGTTACAAAATCTGACAGAAAAGCAGCAAAAACAACAGGTGGTTGTCTTGCATAAGATATGAACGTTATGGATTTCCTGATCAAGTGCTTTTGGTCCTGATCATGATTTGAGTCCCTAAATACTAATATCTGCAAATACCGAGTCTGATCTAATATCTACAGTATATCTATGTAAATGTTGATTAAATATGTCACTGACACTGTTTATATTCAGCCCATCTTATTTTTCATTAGCTACTTCATCCAAATACCAAAGCTCCTGATTCAAACTATAACGTTTATAAACTCAAATCAATGATATGATATGAATGTCATTAATACCAAACTGTTCTTTTAAGTCCACACCTTCCCTCACCTTAACACCTTATCTGCCGAGCCTAGCCTATCAGCTGTGGTAATTGTGGACGCAATCCTGCTTCTCCCACCTTTAAATTGTCATGTCCAAGTCTTTAAATGAAGTCCACTGACACAGTTTGAACTCTGTGGGGACGTGTGCGCTAAGGCGTGCACACGGGCAGATGTAGGGCGGGTGAACCAAGTCAAACCCTTGGAATGAACAAACCCCCATCACACACATCACACGCAAACACCAGCTCGGCATTAGCTCACTGGAATGCCACGCTGTGCACTTTTCGTTGTGCGACTCTTTTATGGTTTTTTTTTGCATTTTTTTACCAAAAGAGAAAAACACTGAGCTTCATCAGTGAAGTCCGCGCGTGTTGATAAACACATCGAAGCTCCCATTCAAACCGGACCGACAGCTGCTGCTTCAGGACAAGATGGAAACCACAAGGCTTTTCATCTGAAAAGATCTTTCGGCTTGATTTCACCTGGATGGCAAACGACGTAGATGTAGACCTGGATATAACCTGCAGCTGTTTCACTGGGATGATTATCATGTAGATATGGATATTTATGTTTCAAACAACAAAATCGTGTTCATGGATAATGAATGGTTCATTTACCCTGGAATACTAAGCAGTATGAAATATGAGCGTTTTCCAGAGGTTCATATTTCAGTCTGAGCAGTAAAGTGCATGAATGGATCAGTGTGTGTGATAAAGGAGAAGTTGAGATAAAAACCCGCCAGATATTGTGAACCGATCTTACTCTAGCATCAAAAGTTGGTCTGTTTTCCGGTAACGTGAGTGAAGGAAATATCCTAAAATCTCTGTCTCTTCTCAGAATATTTTGGGGCATCTCTGGAAAATCTTTGATGTCAGTTACCGTGGAAACAGTCAGTTAGAATTCGGCTAATGTTACCATGGTAACATACTGTACGTACAGTTAACATGTAATTCTGACATGTTAAATTTTAATGTTTAGTGTTGTAGCGTTTAGCATGTTAGCATGTTAACCTGTGCACAGTTAATAAAAAAAAAAAAAAATGGGAGGGGCCACAACTCAGCCAACATTAGCTCATTGCCAATAGACTTTACACTGGGATGACGGCACACAAGTAAAACTTTCCCCCATTCTGTTTTCCCATATATGGGCCAGACCTGGACCGAGGACCTGGGCATATGTTGGGTCAGACGCTTCATTTTACCATCTAGGGGTGACCTGCTTTACTTCAGACCAACAGACTGACCAATGAACTCCCTAATTCTGCTGATGGGGCTTAAAACATGAAGCAGCTGTGATTTCACCCATTATTACTTAAAAGACGTGTTGCATCCTTTCAGTTTCCGGACTTCAGCTATTGAGACCAAAACTTTTTATGGAGAAAGATTTGGAATTTCTACATAAAAGTTTAAGGATTATCTATATCATCAAAACAAAACTGGAGCCAGCTGCTAGCGGTCATTAGAGAAACTGCTTCTTAAAGCATTTTACATTGTTTTCCTTTTTCTTTTACATTAAGCCATATGTCTTCATTTGAACTTTTACAGTGGCTAATTACATCCATTGTCCCTCTACCTTAATCACCATGTTGCATGTTATGTGAAGCTCCAGGAGGTTTTCAGCGTTTCCCTGCACCAGTGTCACTCAGGCAGATTCCTGTATATTTATTGGACTTGGCAGTGACTCGAATCCTGATTTTGAAGCCTATTTCTGGTCTAATTGAGAGCTGCTGTCATATGTTGGTTCACTGCCACCTCTTGTAAAAAAAAAAAAAATACTGAGGATGAAAACGTATTGGTACCATCTGTGGGGAGCACGACATAGCTTATTTATATAGTTCATGTGATGACAATGGCCAGTGCAGCGCAGGTTAATTTAAAGTTCGAGTCTAATAACTGAGGAGTTTGTGGGAAGTTCAGAGTGAATGAATAAAAAAAGAGCTGCTCGAGATCAAGAACGCGCTCCTCTCAAACACAATAAAAATATATAGAGCGTGATCAAAACACAGTGGATCTGAGCTTAAGCTGTAAACCGTTCTCAGATGGCTGCCTGAAGCAGAGTTTATCTCATCGGTTGAGTTAAATCTTAAGGGGTGGAGACAAATATACACATATTGCAGTGTTTGCATTATTGTACTGATAAACTATCATTGCAATGTGCTTTATTCCTGTATGTGAGACATTCATTCATTATCCATACCGTTTTATGCTTTTAAAGTTGCAGGGGGGGGGGGGCTGGAGTGAATCCCAGCTGATGATGGGAGGAAGCCGGAGTACCTGGAGAAGACCCACACAGGCATGAGGAGAACATGCTAACTCCACACAGAAAGGCTAACCAACAATAACAGGCAGCTAATGAAACTCAAACGTGGTTCTGTTCTATTCAACAGGAGAGAGCACAAAGCCCAAGTTTAGCATTTTTTCACTTGATGTTTTATTAATTAATTATATTTTAATCATTTTAAGGCTGTTTGCTGAGTGTCGCCTGGTTAGCTAACCGACAACAACAGCTAGCTAGTGAAAGTGGAACTTGGTCCTGTTCTGTCCCAGGCATGGATGTATTATGAGAACGGATCTCAAAATGGTGCCTTCTCAGTCCTATAAGAATTGCCCACCTAGCACATACTCCAAATAAGCGTCTGGCTTCCTGGTTACTCCCATCATGCCTCTGGGCTATGAGGACGAGCGAACTGCATTCTGACACTGCGGGTTCATGCTATGCTAGCTAAAACCACGGATCCAGTTCTGGAACAGGATGTCGCTTCACATATGTCTGGATAAGGTACAGTGCCGCCCCTGCGCCTCAGAGCGTCTGCACATGCAAACTGCTATGAGGAGAGTTTTATTGTTAAACTATAGATTCTGGGAGAGATGTGATGTTAGTGTGACAAAGATAGCGTACGTCCGCTTGTATCACCCAAAACACTAACAGCTTAAATAAGAGGGTGAAGGCCACAGTCCATTTGACCAATGCAGTGACAGCTTTGACTCTAATTGGCCTCTGTACGTTACACATCTGCACGTTACACATCTGCACGTAGTAACATGAATTACAGTCTCCTGTCCAGAAATTAGTAGTGTCACTTATAAAGCCTTTCCCTTTTCTCTTTCATTACGCTCAGATTTTATTAGAGCTCCCTTTTCTTCACATCCAGAGAGCCCTCAGAAATCTGACAGCCATTACACAGGAAAGCACTGCTAAATTCTTTACTGCTATTAGTGGTTGTAATTATAGAAATGATCTCAAACTGACTGACTGAACAAAGGGACGGAGGTGGGTCACAAACCGCCTGTGCGCCCGACTGTGGAGCGAGTGCATTTTATCTTACAGCTGCAAGTTTTAACTTTCTGTATCACACACTCCCTCCATCCTCATAAAACTACTCTTCACACACATCGCATCATAATTATTACTGTTTTTAACCACATTTACTGCAATACTTTTCCATGCGGGGACATATTTTCTTTGTCTATGGGAGCTGGATGAGTAGACTGATTAATCTCAAGTCTGTGCGTTAAATACAGAGCTGGAGTGAGGGGGGCGGTTACAGCCGAACTGTGCAGACTGGAAACAGCTCAAAAATCCATCTTCCAGCACCTTTAAAGCCCCTGAATTATCACGTTATATCTTGTTTGTTTAATCCGCACAAAAACAGAAATGTAAAAGACACAATTTGTGGTTTTAGGAGGAGTCACATGCTGGAACTTGACAAATGTATAAATCCGCCCACAACTGTGAAGCGTCTCAGCTGGGTGTCTGGCAACCTCACAGTTTTAGATACAGGGAGGAGTTTATATTCTGCATGGATGTTTTATAAGCTGATTTTCTTCACTCATTATTCCCCCACCTGAATCTTACTCCCAGCAGAGTCCCTGTGTAGTGATTCTTTTTTCTATCTTCAAATGTAATGATTACATTTCTTCTGATAAATGGATGAAAGGATGAAGTTTGGTTAACTATTTAAAACCTTATCTGAAACATGCTGTTTTTGAGATACAGTCTTCCTTTAGAAAAATAAAACTTTTACATTTAAGAAAAAATAATTTAAAAACTGGGACTATATTTTTGGTGTAAGGTATATTTTTAAATAACGTCTATGTCCCTGTTAAGCTAAAATCACGTTGCTTTCTGTCACAGCAGTGTTGTTCCTAACAATGACTTTATTATTACTCTCCTCCTCATAAAAAGGATTTAGAGAGACTTGCAGTGTGTTTTGTGGCTGGCTGGTTAGTTTTTACTGATTGTGTTCTTGTAACACTCTTATAATAATCCTATAATATGTCCATAAGGTGCTGGAGTGAGCCAGCACACGCTGTGTGACCGTGTCCTGGTGTTTAATGTTTTGGGAGATTGTGAGTAATTATTAGATGTTTCCTGCCAAAATGTAATCTCGGATTCTTCGTCTTTATAAAAATCAAAACGCACAGGTGGAGGTGGGAACACAAAGCCAACCATCATCTGTTTTGAGTTGACTGGCACGCGGCAGAGAAAGAGTTAAGAGTCACGTGGTAGCGGGTGGTATTGTCAGCCCCGGGCTGTTAAAAAAAAAAAGCGTATGTGGAGGAAAAAAAAAAAAAAAAAAAAACTTGAGGAGAGAACAAAGAAATCAGAGTCTATTTAAAGAGAAGTCGCCCCCCGATCCTGCAGCCGTGTGACTCCCGGCACTGCGCACCGCACACAGCTGCGCCAAAAACCCCAGCCTGCCTGTGCACCACCACGGCTCCCGACTGCGGTGAGGATGCGGACTTCTCTGCTCGTGTGCTGCTGCGTGTTTGCGCTGCAAAGCCTCCCGAGCACGCTTTGTGCTCCAGCGCGGGGATCCGGCAGGTACAAAGTGGCACCGGTGAGTTGGAGGACAATTGTTTTTTTTGGTAAAAAAAAAAAATGAATTAAGAGAAAAGTTTCAGAAGTTTCGGGAACTTTTTGATGTTTTGCTGCAGAACGAGTCGCTTTGGTTGAACTTTGTTACTGTTGCACGCATGAAAACTGAATCCACCTTTTGCATTTTGAAGTAATCTGCACTGTTGACTTTACTTCATTCTTAAGTGGCTCCCCTACCCCCTTAACACACACGCATGCACACGCGCGCACACACTCGCGCGCCGTTATGTTTTTATGCAGACTTCGGAGCAGAAAGAGTCAAAATAAATAACATCCTCTAGACTGCATGAAGTGTTGAGATTTAAGATTAGGTAAATCTTCACTTTCCTGCAGCTGCAAGTGCCTGTCCGTTCACGGACGCGCACACGCACGCCCTTTTCCTAGTAATCATCAGGACCAATGACACTAATGTTGTAATTATGAAAATGGCTATTTTACGCGCGCACAGGAGCTGACCTGTCACTGTAATTAGCCCGGGAGCTGCTCTTACTTTGAAGAAATTACTATCATCACTATTTATTTTTTGTGTCTGCTCAGCAGCACTGGAGGCAGTCATGACTTGGCAGCCGTACCTGACGTGCTCTCCCCTCCGTGCACGCAGGATGACAGCAGAGTGTTTTGGTTTTTGCTCAGGTCTGATCTCTGGGGAGGAGAGAGAGAGAGAGAGAGAGAGAGAGAGAGAGAGAGAGAGAGAGAGAGAGGGAGGGAAAAGGGTTGCTGAGTTCCCCTGTCTGCAGGGCAGGAAGCAGTAATAACAGGTCTTAAAGGCATTTTGTCAACAACACCATAAGAAGGGTCCAACACATGGAGTCCTGCAGGCTTCAGTGGCATGTTACAGTCACACTCCCGTGTTTTGGTGGCTTTTCTGACCTATTTTCACTTTGCTTGATTAATTATTTATTAATCATTAGTCTCACTTTTGTTTACAGCTGTTTTGCACACAGCTGCAGCTCATTATTTCATACTTTCTACTCTTAATATCTCTTCCTCATATGTTCTGGCTGTGTAATCTTGGATTCCATAGTATTTACTGTATTTAATTCACGTTTCCCTTGTTTAAGATCTTTCCTGTTTGTAACTACTTCCTGGAACAAAACAGTTAAACTTCATTTACACAGCAGTAGGCTGGTTTAGCATGCATTATCTCGGGTTGTTCTGTATACAGGTACACAGGAAAATAAATAATCCTTCAAAACAAACAGGCTGGCCTGGATAAGTAGTTACAGGGAATGGTGTGGCCATTACAGAGAACAGTTGGAAATTTCAGAGAAGGATGAGATGATGATGACAACAGTGATTATTTAGGTAAGATTGCAGATAATTTTAGGAGACCAACGTGCACAAGTGAATATTTTTAGTTTGTTCCTGATGCAGCATCATGCATACATAAGATTAAATAAATAAATAAATAAATACTAACTAGTTGGAGCAGTTTATCCTCCAGTAGAGGAGGCTCTCTGAGTCAAACAAACAACAGGATGTTTTTCAGCTGGTAAGCACCACAAAGTCCCATGCGAATGATTCACACAGGTTGACTTCGCCCCAACTTAATGCTAAGATAAGACGACACAGTATCAGCCCTTAAATGGAAATATCCAATAGCTGTGGTGTGGGGAGCGTCGGCTGCAACAATCCAAACCAATCCAGAAAACTGATGCAGCAGCTGGGACGTCTCACAACATCCTGACAAAAAAGACGAGATATTTTGCAGCATCTCACAGAGTTAAATAAGCTCAATGGTCTGTTCTGTAATGTACTTCCATCAAGGGATAGTTTCAATAAAGGAAGAAGCAGGGAGCTGATTTCATCAGATGTTGCATAACCAGCTAGAAGAATAAAAGTGTTGACATACGTGATCATTTACAAGAGAAAATAAATGGCGAGGAGAAAGAGGAAAGATGCTACCATGTTTGTCATGCAAGTCGTTAAGCTTTGATTGGCCAGGATCCAACATGTCAGCTGTGTCTCTACACTGGTTCCCAACCTGAGGGTCAGGATCCCCACAAAGGGTCACGAGATGATTAACAGAAACAGGAAAGCAGAAAAAAAAATCATTTCCGCTGCAGTTACTCTTATTTTTTCAGACTTTCCTCTAATCTTTACTTTTTACTGATAAATTACTGGATAATTTTGCTTCTTGAACTGGTCACAACTGGTGGACACATGCAAGTGGTGAGGAGGGGTCACAAGAACATTAATTTCAAACAGCTGGGAACCACTGAGATTGTGTTTTTTCTCTTGGGTTGCTTCATTAGCGTCCACCTTGTGTTCTTGTGTTTAATTCACAGTAACGCTGTAGTGTTGTGACACATCTCCTGTTGACAGCGAGATTATCTGATGAGCTGAAAACCAGGTTTCCATACATGAAAAATGACTTTCCCAGCAACACATTATCAGAGCTACGTTGCACCTGGGATGACAGCTTTGTTATGTCTGCTGGTCATTTCACTGGGAAGTCTAATCTGTAGTTTTGCCAATTTGTTCCCCCCTTGTTAACAAAAGAGTGAGTGATTACACAGGCCTGGACAGGCCTCAGTGTCTGTGGCATTCATGGCACACACACATAGTGTGTGTTTTCTCTCCGGAGTAAAACAAGGGTGGGGGGGTGGGGGTGGGGGGGCAGTATAAGCTAACTTGTTTGGGTATTGAATAAAACCTTTACATTTGTGTGTTGTCCCGTCGCCTTGATGTGATTGGTCAGGGAACCGTGAGAGCAAAGGTGACATCAGAGCTGCTCTGGGTTCCCATCGAGCAGATCTAGGTCACAGCTGCGCCAGGCTGTGAGTGGGAAACACGACAGGGGAGGGGGGGGGCAGTTAAAAAGCACATGCACCCCTCCTTCATAAGGTTAATCAGATGCTTTTGTTAATTAGCACAGGGACGGCCTTCAGCCTGGTTCTGAATCCTCCACCAACAAGGTGAGAGGAGGGATCCAGTCAGGATGGTGTCGGTCCTTGAATTCATTAAAGTGCACATCTCTGAGTTTCTGGATGGCACCTTGACCAATTTCACATCCCCATCTCTTGAGACGGCAGATAGCTGGAGAAGTTAGCAGTTCTAATATCTGGTCTTCAAGGTAAACCAGACAGAGTTTTTAGCGGATGGGATCAAGAATGGGGACGTCGTCTTCCGATGTAGCCAGCTAGCCGCTTAGCTACGCAAAGAAGCACGGCAGACAGACGGTGTGGATGAGACGGACGCAGAGGTACAGACTGTTGTCAGAAATAACAACTCCCAAATCGACATTTGATCACTGTGCAGAGCAGCTGCTGCCACAGCCTCTGAGCCACATGTGCTGATGGGAATGTCAATACTTCTGCAGGTATTTGGTCATAAAGCAAAGTATTGAACTCCAGACGTAAACTCAGAGAACCACCAAAGTAAATACAGTTCATCTTGCGGGGGATATGAATGTCTGAAATTTAATGACAATCCATCCGATAGCTGTTGACATATTTCAGTCTGGACCAAAGTGGTGACTGACTGAGAGCTAGCACGCCTCAAAACTGTTGTTTAAGTATCAGACACAGACTTTTAAACACCAGGTGCTGGTTGTACAAACACCTTAAGTTAAGATTTTCCTTAAAGTCTGAGTTAAAGTTTCCTTAAAATAAAAGCAGTTGCAAAAAACACCCTCTTCTTCTTCTTCTTCTTCAGGTTGTTCACTTAAGTTTAACTCACTAACACACAAAAGACGTTAGCAACCAAAGTAAGATAAAAAACTAAAGGTAAACGTGACTCTATCTTAACTGCAACATCGCCGAGTTTATCGCTTCTCAAGAGGAGTCTCCCCACGACCAGGAGACACTCTTAACGATGAGGATGTGATTTTACATCACAGATTCCACCGACAGTCAGTTTATGATTTGTCCGACCGCCTAGACCTGGATCTACTTTCCGCTCTACGGTTTCATGCCACATGATCTTTCCGGTCAGGTTCAGTCGAGGTATTTCACGTCCACTCGCCGAGTTGAAACTCTCGTACGCCCGCTGAACACCGTGGTGAAGTTGCCATCAAAACGACAGGAGGATGAGATAGCATGGTATCTATTACTCCCCCGGGGACGTGTTCTCATTAATAATCACAATCAACAGTGAAAGCGTCAGTAAGTCGTGGCGCAGCCAGGCGGACAGAGGATCTGCGAGTCGGAGAGCTCGGCTCAGAGTGTTATTGCGCCAGGAAAGATAAGAGATTGAAGCAGATGGTTTATATCACCTTTCGCTGCCAGGTGTTTCTGATTTTCTGATGATATATTGGATTAAGAGATTAAGAAGGGAGATAACGAGATATTTGTTGATGAAAGATTTGTACATCCTCCCTCTTGTCTGGCAACAATAAATCCTCTCTCACTGTAAGCAACAGTTTTTTCAGCGAGCACACCCTTCAAATTGAAACCTTATCTGTCTCCTCAAGTAAACAGTCACTTATGACTTACTTCCTATCATCCGGATTTACTCTTATTATGTTGATACTGTTTCTATTTGACAGTTGGACACTAGAGCTGCACGATATTAGAAAAAACTGACATTACGATATTCTTTTTCTGCGATATATACTGCGATATTAAAAACTTTAACACCTGTTTTTTCAACCTTTCCGACTTTCTTTATGCAACCACATCTGTTTTCTTCCTGTTCTTCGCTCATTTTCAGGTTGTTATAACATGTTGGAGTTAATTTGCACGTCGATGCGATGTGAATATTGACGATGTTGAAACAATATATTGTGCAGCTGCAGAAACAGTCAGTAAACCAGTTTGTATTTTGCTTTAAACGTGAATTCAGCTTCAGTCTCGGATGTTCAGTGAATCTCTGCAGGAATTCTTGGATCAACTTTTATCATTTCCTTTTTGATAAGTCCACTTTCCCCTCGACCAGTTATACATTTCCTACTGCTCTTACTCAAAACACATGTTGTGTGGACGCAATGCATTCTGGTCTATTGATGCTAATGCTAGTGTACAAACTGGTCTCTGTGACTTTTTTCCAGTGGATTTCCCACAGAATGATTGTTGAACACGGACTGGGTCCGACACCTGATTATTGTTTCTCAAACATCTCAAACACTTGGGGTGTGTGTTGTTTGAAAATATATTTTTATAGGACTTTGTTCCAATAAAACTCTACACAACATATCTATATATATATCTATATCTATATCATACTGATTTTTCAGGATTAAAATGGAATTATTCCATAATTTCCCAATAGTCAACAAATCCCATGACAAGACTAAAACCCAACACTTCCTGCCTGCAGCTCTTAGCTCCTTTTAGCTTTAGGGTTAAAACGATTATAATCCATTGATAGAAAAGTAATCGGCAGCTGTTCTGATAATCGATGAAGAGTTTCAGTCAATCTTCAAGAAAAAATAATGAAAACATTTGTCAAACATTGTCTTGCTCCGGTATCACAAATGTGAAGATTTTATGCTTTTTCTGACATTTAATAGACTAACGATCAATTGATTAAGCAAAAAAATAATTGGCAGATGAATCAATAATGAAAACAATCGTTAATTGCAGTCCTAATATAGTTTTAGTTATGTTTATGAGTGTCAGTAATTTCCTGAAATAGCCAAACCTCACTTAAACAATAGTAAACAGTGCATTCGTTGGGGACTATTTTCAGCAGCGGATTAATCCACATTTGGTGCTGTGGTGTGTATTTGGGGAACAGGGTGTGTGTGTGGGACTGAGTCAAAACAAGAGTGTGTGTTCATGATAACGAGGGAACGTGTCAGACAGTGAAACAGTGTGACTCACTGATGTGTTTTTAACTGTCTTTAGAAACAATGGCGCTCGATGGTTCAGAGGAATAAGACGAAGGAGAGGAGGAGAAACGAGGAGAAATTCAGTTTAGGTTTAATAAAATATTAAATTTTCGTGCTTTGACATGAAAAGATGGAAGGAACGAATCAAAGGGAGGAACGACAGAGAGACAGTGAAAAATACAACAAACTATTAAACGTAGTGGAGAGAAAGTAGCAGGAATACAGAACTGTACTGTGTTTACCTGCTACAGTTAATTACAGTTCTCCAGCTGATGAACCTAAGTGCTTTCACCTTTGCCTCTCAGGTGTTAAACTGAAGAAGAGGTGAGGACGTGGTGTGGGTGAAAGTGGGTTTGGATTTGGACTGGGACAAAGTTTTCTGGGTTAAAACCAACAGTGAAAATGTCCTGACTGTCTCCTGGCTCCATGCGGGTTCTTGGTCATGTCAAAGTGAAGCACGGTGACCTGGGTGGGTGGGGGGTGATGGAGTCGGGGGGGTGGGGGGGTGGGGGTTGTTGTTAGACTGGAGACGCTCTTCAGTCGCACCGTGTACAGACATGTCCTCCTCTCTCTCTGAATACCACTGTTAGATCCCCTGCGCCGCCGCTCACACATCTTGTCATCACTGTAACCAGAAGCTGGATGTGTCCATACTTGTAATGGACGCCCCCCCCCCCCCGTCACCCTCCACCTTCACCGTCACACACTCCTTCACATGTTCCCAGCATGAAGGAGCGTCTATGAGGCCTTCAGGCCCGCGGGGAGTTTTCACGTCTCATCACCAGCTTCTTGCACGCTCAGCAGAAAGTGACAGAATAATTGTCCCGTGGGGTTTTTTTTTTTTTCTTCTTCTCTCTCGAACGTCGTCACACCGTCTCCTGACAGGATTTCCATTGTCTGAGCGTGGCCACAAAACTTTATCGTTACCAAGCTTAACTGTCAGGTCAAAGTAGAAGCATTACAGGCTTCAGCAGTGTCACAAACTCACTTGAACGTCATGTGACCAAGTTTAACTTTAAGCAGCGTGGGCGGTGACACGCGGAGACCGTTCTGCCCTCGGCACCTCTCGTACGTTGACGATTACATCAAAGCTTTGGGGCTTTGGAGCTCATTGTATTCCTTCATGTACCAGAGTCAGACAGCGGCGTTAGAAGACTGATGACCTGTAGATATTCCAGATTCATTCATTCATTCATTCATGATAGGGTCGTGTTGGGGCTGGATCCTATCCCCCGGCGGGCTACACCCTGGACGGGTCGCCAGTCAATCACGGGGCTATCAACCGGCGACAGTGCTAACCACTGAACAACAAATGCACAATTAACTCCTGACAGAAACTTGAGGGAGCAGCTGTTTTAAAAAGAAATGAAAACATGTATTTGTGAAGATTTATATCTTCAGTGGGAACCAATGGGCTTGGGGTTAGGGTTAGGGCTGAGGGGGAAGTCAGAGCAGCGACACAGACTAACGCATGGTTGGTTTTTGTTGGTTTTATTTTAACGTGACGCCACAAGGCAATGTATATGTCAGTAATGGTTTATGAATCTTTTGTTGTTATTAATGTATGTAAGAGCAGATGATTTAACAAGCAGCACGATGTTTTGATTATTGATAATAAAAAAAAAAACTGCTCAATAAAACCGGGAAAATATACAAGACATTCTAGACGGAGCTGAAGCTTTTGTTTGGGTTTGACCTTGAACTTTGATGTTGGGAGTCAGGCACATTAAGGGTATTACTCCGCTGTGGGGTCAGACAGGTCAAACAATCCATTTGACACACAGGCGTGGGGTGCGGGGGCGGGGTTTGTCCTTTAACCACACTTTTTTTTTTTTTTCTTCATCTGGCCTCTTTGAAATGACAGAGCGGCCCCCTGCGCACCCACCACTTAGAATTAGCTAAAGTTTTACGACCCTGAAAGCCGACACTCACCTCTGTGGTCGGGATCAGGCAGCGGGCAGCTTCGGTCTCGTTTTGGGGACCGGGGGACGGGACGGGGGGGTCGGCTCGTGACGGGGTGATTGACAGTTCAAATTCCAGTCCTCGACAAAGACCCCAGCAAGGCGGGAGCAGTGGGCAGGACACTGTCCTCACCTGCAAAACACAGCGTCAGTTGTTAGTTCAAAACCCTGAAAGGACCGAGGCTGGATTACATACCAGGTAACTGCCCCAAACCCCCAGACCACATGACCAAAAGAAGCCCCAGCACCACTTTACGTGAGCCGTTTATGATCATTTGATTAACTGCAAGTTTTACTGAACTTTCACCCCTTTAAATTGTGGCCATGCCTTGCAGAGGGAACCCATGTCAACTAATTTCAGTTTATACTGTGGCCACATGATGCATGTTCCTAATAAAGTTGTGTTTGATTAAATTCTTTATAAAGATGTGATGCACCTTTAACGGGCTATTATCAACAGAAGACTTCGTATTGGTAACGTTGAGACTTTGAGGATCGAACCAGCGGGGCAGGGAGCTAAAGAAGCAACAGGCATGATGATCAACATCAATCAGCTGATTACGAAACAGTGGCAGGTTGTAAAGATCATGTGGTAAACTTTAATTTAATTTAAAGAGTTGGAAAAGACCCGGCTGTAACTTTTCCAATCGGATTCAGCCACTAAAGTGCGTGTGACATATGTTTTTATCAGTCTGCATTGTTTATGATGCTGTTTGTACTCGTGGTAATTTGTTTACCGTACAGCGCCCTCAGTTCAGGTCGTCATAGACGACGTGTGCAGGTTTGTGTATCAAATTCACACACATTGCTTTTTTACCAATGTTTGATGAAACTTTATCCACAGAGAGGGAAGATAAAAAAAAAACCTCACATGAACTATTAGGACAATGCAGGAGCAGGATTCGTCTGACTTGAGGGTTGCAGGTTTGAATCCCAATTTTTAACCCAACCCAATGAATTTTCCTAAAACAGTCACATTTAAAAAGAAAGAATATTAAAATAAGCTCCATGTGTATTTATTCTGTAGTCGTACTCCGCTCATCGTGTCTTTAAAATCCCCAAATTCCCCTTAACGACACTGAGGACATGAACTCGGTGTCCTCACTGGCAGCTACGGGCCTGTGTGGGCTTTGTCAGCTTTAACCCAGGGTAAATAAATGCAAACAAAAAAAAAAAAAAAAGGCAAACAAATAGAGATTGAATTCCATGCTGGTTGTGTTCTCCACCAGTTTCATGTCATCGGCCTTTACTGATACGCTTCAGACCTGCTGTACACCTTGATAAGGGTTTTGTTGTTTATCTGGAGTTCCTGCTCCTGCAGTCTCTGCTGCAGGAGAGAGAGATTACAGTGCAGAGAGAGAAACCTCAGATCAGACTGGCCCTGTGCATTTTTCCTCCTGAGAAAAAGAGTAAAAAGAAGCTGAATAAGAAGTTTTCTGTAGATGCCTTAAAAAAAAAACCTGCTGGGAGCTTAGCTTGGGAGTCATGGCTCCTTCAGTTCATTCATAACAACTCTAACCAGCCATTTAAAGAAGACTGTAGGACATGGGCAGAAACTCCCCACTTAACATGAATAAGTGCTTTGTGCATCGGAATAAGCAGCTAAAATCTCCTTTAAACACAGTGAAACACAGGAGGTGGGGGGGCTGCTGGGGTCTGGGAGGTGTGTACTGTTTGTTCTGTGATCCAGACCCATCAGTCACCATGTTACTGCAGTCTGGAGCACATTCCACAAATCATGCTGGGTTTTGTTCCCCATAACCTACAACAACGACACAGTTTGAGTCCTGCAGGGCTGAGGGAGGGTGGCTCCTTTAAACACAACAAATACATGATTGTGACCTCACTCAGATA
Source organism: Seriola aureovittata (assembly GCF_021018895.1). Classification (NCBI taxonomy): domain Eukaryota; kingdom Metazoa; phylum Chordata; class Actinopteri; order Carangiformes; family Carangidae; genus Seriola; species Seriola aureovittata. The sequence continues at coordinate 28,339,846 of NC_079368.1, read as the reverse complement.
AACTTCCTGTACCCCTGTAATTATTTTATAGTTTAGGATTTTTATCTAGTACTTTTACCGTCCAGTTCTAGTGTGTTTCATGCTACACAGACTTATTATAAATGAGTTGTAAACATGAGGTGACATTAATTTACAGTGGATTTATCTGTTGGATTATCTGACTCATTATTCATACAATAATTTAGCTCTTTGTACAATTCATAAGCAGTAATTCTAAAGTCTGGATTTGAATGTACAATAAGTTACCAAGCCCCGCCCACCTGGACCCACCATCCAAACCTTTGCAGGATTTGGTTTCTCTGAGTGTTTTTAACCAAAAATTTGCTGTATTTGTATTCGATCTCTTATCAGTCAGCCAATCAGAAGAGAGGCTCAGAGCCTCCTCTCTTCTGATTGGCTCACCGACCTGTTGTTACTAGAGCTCCAGAGAGAAGCCTGAGAGAGGAGATGTAAAACTACACTTCAAATAAAACACAGAAGAAGGAGAAAATATGGAGCTTTAAATATGAGGATGACGGTGGACATTTCGAGACTCTAGCTGGAAAACATTCATAGTGTTGCACTCGGTAATTCACGTGAAATATGACAGAAATCGCTGCGTGACGAACGAAAAAACACAGCTGACCAATCACGGCGTGAAGTGGGTTGTGATGCTTAGATTCTTGTGAGCAAAACTGACACTGAGGTCAAAGATCAGCGTTGCGGTGGTCCTGAAACCCAAGAGAGATTATGTAACAGAAGCTGTGGGAAGATTCATAGGATCTGATGATGAGCAGTAATTTGTTTCATCAACACACAATATATTGATAGCGTCTTTTCCCACAGGTCATGCTGAGCGGCAGCAGCGGAAAAAGGAAATGCACATAATTTTGAGATATGAGGAGAACACCCAAAACTTCCCTGTTAACTGTGGTGCTGCAGATGTGGTTTGGTTTCCGAGGCTGAGGACTGAGTCAGATGAGGAGGTGCGGATGGGACGCCTCTCCTCTGTAATTTGCTTCTGTGGAAATGAGCAAAGCCATTTCCTCTGGATCTGGCCGGGGGGGTATTAACGATAATGGGACACTTTGGGACCGAGAGTCTCTTAAACTGGGGCAAACTACGTGTTTTGGTGACCTGATTTTCAGTGTGTGCTGTCATTAAGAGTTCAAAATGAAATCAGAATGATGCTGATTCATATCCAGCAGCACTGAGATACACATCCACCTCAGGTCTTTTTTTATGGTTTCCTGGTACTTCTTCTTCTTCTTCTTTTCTTCTTCTTCTTCCTTTCCTTTTTTTCACCACTTTGACGCAGACTGAAATATCTCAAAAACTATTTGATGAAATTTACTACGCACATTCACGGTGCCCAGAGGATCAATCCTAGTGACGTTCCCTCTTGCTCCACTAGTAGGTTGACGTTTGTTGAGTTTTCTCGACAACTATTGGATGGATAGCAATTAACTTTTGCATGTGCATTCGTGTTCACCACAGGAGAAATGGTAACGACTCTGGCTTTTTATCTAGCGTCAAGGTACAAGTTGGTTGAAACATAAAACCAATGACATTCTCCTCAGCCTCGGCCGCACATGCCAAACTAAGATAGTGAACGTTATACCTGTTTAACAACATGTGAGATTGTGCTTGCTAGCCTGCTAATGTGTATATTTAGATTAAAGTTGTAGGTCTGTACCATCTCATGGACTTGGTCTTGTTTGTACTTTTTCCTCTCTTTACTCATTTTGCTCTTCAACCTTTGTGTTTTTACCTTGTCTCTTTTCTCCTGCACCTGTTATCCCTTTTTTTGTTCCATTTTCTTCTCCTCTATTATTTTCCTCTGAAAAAGAAAATAAATGACTCATTTTCATACTTACCAGAAGTGCCTAAAGTTTATTTTTTCCTATGGAGACCTAGTACTAATGTTAAGTTATGTTTTGCCCCATCATCAGGCTCTGCTGTCATAAATCTACTGAGACATATAGCGAAGCTTTAAACTGCCTCTGAAACTCATCCTTATATCTACTATATATCTACTCAGGCTTAGCTACAGTGGCTGCCCCCACCGGCTTGTTTAGGCAGTTTCATCTGAATGTCATGGCCCACTCAGTAACCCAGCATCCTACATCACCAAGCACATGTTCGACAGTGACCAGGCTTTACGAGGCCGATAACGGGCAAGACTAACTGAACTCGTGTTGTTGTTCCAGGTCTCTGAAAAGTTCCCCGACCTGAAGAAGAGAGGGAAGGCCACTCACGCTCAGGACGTAGTGAAGGAGACGAGTTTGTCGAACAGCACTTCTAACACATGGAACCGACCTCGCTGCGGCGTGCCGGACTACCCCGCCCAGAGGGAGGTGCACTATCTAGGACGACAGCGCCAGAGACGATACGTCCTGTACGGAGGACGTCTGGAGAAGACGGACCTCACCTACAGGTACAGATCTGCAGATCTACATACCCATGAAGAGAGATATTAGAGGTTTTATACAACTAAGTCTAATCTGCTGATGAAAACTCTGTGATTTGGTCGAGACCTTCAGAACAAGCGAGTAAGCGGACACAACTTTACAAACAGTCCTACAAATGTTGGCCATGTTTCATATAAGCAGCTACAAGTGCAGCTAAGTTACTGATATGTCAGCGTTGTGTTCCAGCTTGTTTCTGCTGCTCCCCAGTGGCCAAAAACATCTGTTATTGCAGCTTTAAAGAAAGATAATATGATAAAATGATGATTCTATTGCAGGCTGGATTTGCTGGATTTTAGACACATTGAATGATGAACTCAGTGTAAACTAGGAGCTCCTATATACTACTTAGAAAATTAAGTCTTGAAATTATGATTGTGAAAAAGTGGTGCTGGTTTTCTTTCATCTAAGACTTTGGCACCATCGAGAGTCTGGCAGTCGTCTGCTGGCTGCTGCCTCTCTGTCTGTGTCTCCTGGGGTCCCTTTCATTGTAGTCATTCTTTAACTTAACAGTATATTAAGACTGGCAGAGAGAGAGAGAGAGAGAGAGAAGGGGGGAGGCAGAGTGCTTTTATTAGCAGCACCGGCCACAGACTAATAAGATTCTGCTGGATTGGAATAAAAAAGCATGCACAACAGTGGCACCTGAGTGATGTGGTCGACCAGGATCACGGCAGCGACCCACAAAGTCAAACTACACTTCTGCATGACCTAACCGGGCCACCTTCGACTCAGTGTTGACAGAGTGGAGCCACGCTAATGAGTCCCTGTGTTTACTTTATATTTAGAATCAGCCGGCGTTTTGAGCTGGTGGGGCAAGTTAAGGCGTGACACCTGAAGTCACGCTGGGTCAGCTGAGAGCAGTGTTGTTGTAAGTGATTTTACGGTTGTTGACGAAACTGAAAAGGAAAAACGTTAAAGGACTAAGTTTGTTATGGTGTAGTCACAGGACGGGAAGTTTTGTTTGTTACTGTCAAAAAATTCCAAAAACAAAACCAGCAAAAATGTTCCACAAATACTCACTACAGCACCAAAAATTAAACTATATTAGGCCACTAATGATCATTCTCATTATTGATTAATCTGCCAAATATTTTTTTGATTAAATCAATTGATCATTAGTCTATTAAATGTCAAAAATAGCACCAAATATGGATTAATTTGCCGTTGGAAATAGTCCCCAACAAATGCACTATTTCTTCCTGTTGGTTTGATGAAAACTAGAGTGAGCAGTGACCGATTTAAAACATATATATGTATTTAAAACTGTATATTTGTCGGCTGTTTTTAACACTTATGTCTTCAGTAAGAAGAAAGACAGACAATGTTGGTTTTTGGTCTTTTTCACTGGATTTGTTGACCAAGTAAAAAGTCCTTTTAAAGCCTTTTAAATTGCAGCATATTATAGATCTCGATGTGTTTATGTAGATTTTTAATGGTATAAAATCCTACAAATATTTATTTTCCAACATTACAGACTCCAAGTATTTGAGATGCCATGATCTTGACAGACAAAAATAATAATCAGGTGTTGAACCCAGTCTGTAAAAAAGTATCTTCAACAATCATTCTGTGTAGAAAGTCACAGAGACCAGCTTGTACATTAGCATTAGCATCAAAAGACCAGAATGCATTGCGTCCACACAACATGTGTTTTGAGTAAGAGCAGTAGGAAATGTATAACTGGTCGAGGGGAAAGTGGGTTCATCAAAGAGGAAATGATAAAAGTTGATCGGAGAATTCCTGCAGAGATTCACTGAACATCCCAGACTGAAGCTGCATTTACGTTTAAAGCAAAATACAAACTGATTTACCGACTGTTTCTGAAGAAGCTGCCAGAGCTTGTAAACAGGAGTCTGAAGGTAGAAGAAATAACAACTGCATTATCCTCAAATAAAACCAGGTGTCATTACGTATTTGAAGCTCAGCAATGTGGGTCTGATGAGTCATGTTTAATCTGTAATCTTCAGGGTATTTGTGCAAAAGGTGATAAGCTCAAGAATTTCAAGCTATGTGAACTTTGCACTGAGGAAAGTCCCCTTCGTGCAAACGTAAACAATCTGCACAAATATTTGCACCTTTTATTTTTAACCGTTTCCTTAAAACACAGAGGTTTTACACACCTGGGTTTAAATGGACATTCAGAAAATGTCATGGTTGTGCTCTACCGCTCTTCCTGCAGTTTATACTCCATGTAAACAAAGGAGACAGGGGTTGAGATGAATGCCAGTGGGGGGTTTTTATTGCTCATGTTTCTCTAAATTAAGACCATATTTCCCATAAACCATGCTGTTTCCTGTCCATCTTGACCATCCTCACGTGAAAAAAAAAAGCGCAGATAACAGCCTGTATAAATTCTTGCAGGTAAACTAATATACTCTGGACTGACAGACCTTCTTTCTGTTTCATGCCATAAACTGATGCAGCAGGTTTTTCATGTGTTTCAATAGAGGCTGACAGGCTTCTACCTTTAACTATATACCTTTACATCAATAAAACCATCCGTCCACGCAGACCCCAGGAAGACGAGCTGATTGCCTAAATAAATGCTCCAGCTGCTCATATGCAGAATTAACAGACCTGGAGTCAGGACATGTTTTGCCCAGCTTAAGCATAAAGTCTGGAAGCAGGGGAAACAGTAAACCTTGCTGTGTGCAAAGTTCATAACTCATTCTACCAACGCCTCTAAATCTCACTGATTAGCATGTTGTATCTTGTGAGTTCAACCTACAGACAAACAGAAGAGTTAAAACCACAATCTGTAGGTTCATTAGGAGATACACGCTGCAGTTATTTCTTGTTGTGCAGTCAGGTTGCCAGGTTTGGTAGCACTGTGCCAAAACTGAAACCTGACCGGTGGCAATTGGCAGCATGTGCAATAGATGGAGGCTGAACACGTCCTGACAGCTGCACGCTGTCTTCTCATGTCACTCACTGAACGCAAATTAGCATATCTCCAAAAATGCTGAACTATTCTTTTACCTCTTTGGCTCGCATCAACGTGACAGCTCACATAGTTGTTAAAGGAAAAGTTTGACATATTAGGAAATATGCTTATTGGCTTTGTGGCAGATTTAGATCATAGGACTGACTGGAACAAGACCAAACAACTAACCTGGCTCTGTCCGAAGCTAAATAAAATCTGATTACCGTAAAATCTAAAGCTCACTAATTACCAAGTTATTATTGTTTAATTTCTGTGAAACAACAAATTAAATTATAATTCGTTGTTTCACAGAAAGTATTCGGGAAAATAACAATAAAACAACTGTTGTTTTTACATTTTTATGTATTGATTTAAAAACAACATGATAAAATATTAGTGAGCTTCATTTGCGCTGATTTGGTGAGATTTTGGTTATTTTTGGTCAGACCCCGCCTAGTTTTACTTGTTTCCAGTCTTTATGCTAAGCTAAGCTAACTGGCTCCAGCCTATAGAGACATTGGACTTGTATGGAGCTTCTAATCTAACTTTATATATCTCATAAATATATTTCCAAAAATGTCAAACTATTCCTGTAATGTCAGAACAGAACCTGTGGCCTTTCTGCAAGTGAGCTGCTGATAATGTTGGTTTATTTCAAACTAGCAGCAGTGACTTTCTGATTTGAGGTGTAAACGAGGGAAAATGTATTCAGAGCTCTGCAATATGTCATTTCTGAAGTGAGTGCGTCCTGTTGGTAAGATGAGGTCTGTTTCCTTTTTCTCTGTTATCACACTGGGTGGTTTGATCTCAAAGGAGAGGGAGGAGATCATGATGCAGTGTTTTGTTAGTGAGCCTGAGGGCGTCAATAACAGCACACCTCCCCGCTGACGAGACAACTGCAGATATCAGATTAGAGGGAGGCGTGCGAGGCCGGTGGTCCCTCTCTGCTGCTATACTTTACATCCTGTATCGTCTGTGTGTGTGTGTGTGTGTGTGTGTCTGTGTGTGTGTTTGACACCTGCATGGGTCTCTCGCAGGATCGTCAGGTTTCCGTGGCAGATGGGCGAGGAAAAGGTTCGTCGTGTCTTTCGGGAAGCCCTGAAGATCTGGAGTGACGTCACGCCGCTCACCTTCACCGAGATCCACAGCGGGAAAGCTGACATCCGCATCGACTTCACAAGGTGAGAGGAAACAGATAACCCCCTTTTAATGAAGCATCATTAGAAAGGAAAAGGAGCCTGAACGTTTAGACGCTCAAATAGGAGCAAAAAAGTTAGTTTTTTATTGGTGATAACTTTTTACTTTTACTTTTCTGTAGGACAGAGCAAACTTTGTGTTAACTTAAAAATAAAAATGAAAAAGACTAAGGGGCAACAAACACTGGCAGAGTATGAGGCTTCAAAACATCTGCACCGTATCTTTTCAGTCTTTAAGAGGAAGGCAGAGTGTCATTCAGGTGTTAGGAGAGGACCGGGCTCTCCAGTGTTCACCTGGTTGAATTTAAGACCTTTTTAATACCTGTCTCACAGTCACATCAAAATGACAATAGAATGGTAAACAAGTTAAGATGATATGGACTACAATTATTTACTATTATATCAATTTTTTTTGTGAGATATTAAAATTAAAATTAAATATAAAAATATATAATACCTGGACTTGGATTAAGGTTAAAAACTTTTTTTGTGGTGTAAATATTTCTGGATTAATATTTGTAGATAAATTAGAAAATAGATTCTTACAGATGTTAAATAAACTGCCATAATTAATCACAAATTAATAAATGAATGTAAACTTTCTCTAAAAAGAATATAATTGATTGGAAGTATATAAATTGATATTATATGTAGTATTTATTCATACATTCATTTATTTTCTTTACATATTTATATTGGTCACTTGTTGGATATATAGGATACATCTTCTGTAAAATCTGCTTTTATAGCTCTAATTGAAGAAGTTCTTTCAGACATCAAATATGTTTTTATTTTTATTATTATTATTTAAATAAATTTGTGTGTGTGTGTGTGTGTGTGTGTGTGTGTTAGTAGTTAGTTTTTTGTACCATTTCTGCGACGCCTGCTCCATCTCCTCCAGAGTTTCCTCCTGGTCGTTTTTATCTGTGTTGGAACCAGTTTTACTTTTACACCAGAAGAGTTTTTTTGTACCATTTCTTTTTCTTGTGACCTGCCTCGCCATCCGGCTCCTCCAGGTTCGGCCTCATGCAGCTCTCTTCCTGCTCTGGCTCCTTTTCCTGCAGAGTTTTCTTAAGTTTCGAGTTTTCCTGAAGGAGGGAAAACTTGTCCTTCTGCCAGTGGATGCGCTGCCTCTCCCACTGCTGCTGGACTCTCTCCAGACGAGCCTCCAGGTTGTTGTTGCCATTTTTCAGCAGGTCGAGCTGAGCCTCATAGAGAGCCATGGATTTCTCCATCACCTCCAAGAGGGCGCGTGTCTCCTGCTGACACTGGACGTGGTGACTCTCCAGCTTTTGTTCACCTTTGTTTAGTGCTGCCTCGAGGTCGCTGTTCCTCCGTTTCAGCTTGTCAAGGCGAGCCACATCGGAGACTCTGGATTTCTCCATTTCATCCACCTGCTGCCGCAATTTGCGACGGGCAGTCTGTAGCTGTTCTTCATTTTTCTTTAGTGCCGCTGCGAGTTCACTGTTATGTTTTTTCAGCCTTTCGAGCAGAGCCACATTGAGCGCTCTGGATTCCTCCATTTCATGCAGCAGGGAGGTTTTCTGCTGGTTCAGTTGTCCAGCTTTCTCCTGCTGCCAGCAGAGGTACTGGGCCTGTTTGAGGGCAGCTTTGATCTTGCTGGTCTCCGCCTGGTGTTCCTCCAGCTGGGCTTGATGGGAAGCCTGTAATATGTCCTCCGTCTTTTTCGCATCCTCCTTCTGTTTGGAAAGAGCTTCCTCCATCTCGCTCAGTTGCCTCCGCAGCCTCTCAGTCTGAGCCCTCTCAGACACAAGATCCGTCTCCAGTTTTTCTGCCTTCAAATGAGTCGCAAACTCTGCAGCAGCTTTGTAGGACAGCTGCAACTGGGCCTCATGCAGCCGACCTCTCAGGTGATATATCTCCCTCTGCATCAGCTCTTTCTCCATTTGGCTCCATTTGTCATCCTCTCTCTGTTCCTGGAGCTGGTTGAACAGCCAATCCTCTTTGATCTCCAACGGGAAGAGCTTCGCCCTGCTGTCCTTCATTTGTTCCTCCTTGGACCTAATGTAGAGGCGCAGTGTGGATTCAGTCTCCCAGTGGTTGCCTTCCATGTTTTGGAAGCTTTTTATCCTCAAAATGTGCGTGTGTGCCTGTTATTCCAAAAACACCATGATGGGGTACACAGCAAGATTCTGTGATGTCACTGATGGTGTCATTGTGATGATGTCACAGATATCAGCTCTTTGATGACAGTTGGGTCAAGACTACTGAAAGCAACATTCTGTGATGTCACTGATGATGTCATAGTGATGATGTCACAGATATCAGCTCTTTGATGACAGTTGGGTCAAGACTACTGAAAGCAACATTCTGTGATGTCACTGATGATGTCACAGATATCAGCCCTTTGACTATAGTTGTCTCAGGACTTTTGAAAGCAACAAAGCAACATTCTGTGATTCCATTAATGACATCAGTGATGATGTCACAGAGTCCTCTGTGACATCAGTCAGTTGGGCTAGGGTCTGTATTTTTTTCATTTTCTTGTGAAACCCTCCCCCAAAAGACAGCAATTGTTGTTACCATGGTAACCATGATTTCTTTTGAACTGAGGCACAGCGAAGGCAGACTTCTTTGCTGATGTCATGAAGATCTCTTCTTGAAGCAGGGCGGATCCCTCTGATGAGTTGGGTTAGAATCAAAGCAACAGAGCAACACTCTGCGATGCCATTAACGACATCAGTGATGATGTCACACTTTCACACAGCACTTGTTACCATGGTGACCACGTTTTCTTTTGAATTGAGGCACAGCAAATTGGTCTCACCGAGCAATAAAAATAAAAAAAATACAAAAATAAAAATACATAAATAATTTATTATTGTATTAGTCTAAACTAATTGACGAATCAATTGATTGTTTCTACAGCTATTTTCTGAAATACTTCACATTTGACATTAAAATGACATTAATCGTAAGTTGAAAGTTGCTTATTTGTCAAATTTTCTTGATGCAACGTTGGATTTTATTGACATTTTTTTTTTATTTTTAGTTGATATGAGTCAACGTGTCCTATCAGCACCGCTGATGTCGGATACCATTCATGGTTTTGTATCACTTCAGTCTTAAAGAACTCATGTTTTTTACTGGCTCAGCTCATTTTTGTTTCCTTGTTCTGCTGATGAACTGATGTGCGTCTTTGTTTTTTTGTCATCACCACAAATAACCTCGAGCTTCTTGGTCAACACAGAGTCAAACATGTTAAATCTGTTTATGAGTTTGGGCTGGAGGAATCAGATTAAATCAAATCTGATTTGGACAAAGATCTTTGCTACGAAGGGCTTTACAGAGCCATAAAGATAGAAACAAGAGATATTCAAGCAAGAAAAGGACAAGCAGATAACAAACTCCACAATTTTAAGTGGTATCTGGGTCTTTTTGAAATGACTTAATTTTCTTTTATGTAGCTTTGCTTGTTTGTTCCTGCAACGATTTTGTGTTTTCCCCTTTTGAATCACGGTTTTGATTCTTTATTGTTGGTCATGTCACAGCAGTCTTTGTTTTCCCTGCTACACCAAAATACCTTGGAGAATGTCAAATTTTGACAAAAAAAATATGGATTCATAAATCTCACTATTGTTGTGAATTAATCAATTAAGAAAATACCTGATACTTTAATCATTAGTTTCAGCCCTAATGGTTTAGTTTTTTGCTCAAAAGGGAACTCAACATTACTGCTATCTTGTTAAATTCATGTTTAATTAAGTAAAATGCTTTGACCTGTAATTGTTGAATTATTCATAATTAATAATTAATATAATTAATAAAGATTGAGTTAAAAGGTTTATTGTGCTTTCTAAGTCCTCAGAGTGGCTTCTATGTTCATCAGAGCGTTTGTTTTACGAACCTGCAGGTACTGGCACGGAGACACCCTTCCCTTCGACGGCCCGGGTGGGATTCTTGCTCACGCTTTCTTCCCCAAAACACACCGACAGGGCGACATTCACTTTGACTACGATGAGTCATGGACCCTTGGAAACCACATGGGTGAGTGTGAGGCTGGTGTAGAGAAAGTAGAGAAAGAAAACAGTTTTTAAGTTCAACTAACACTTATTTTTTTTACTTACAAACTAGAATAAAATAACAGAACAGACCAGAGCGTGTATTGATCAAACTGTTAAAGATAAAATTAACTTAAGGACTGGAATTAAGTTAAAGATAAAAGTAAAAATCCTTCACTTTTACTCGCAAACTAATGAATAAAAATATTTATCAAACTTCTTTTGACTTAAAAATGCACTTAAATGTCAGAGAGCTCCAGAATAAACTGTGAGGATTTCTTTTAAAAAAAGGATTTACAATATGGCAGATGTATGGTCGATCTTGATCTCTGATTGGCTATTCCTTCTCTGATCATACATGTGATCGATCATGTGATCACAGGTGATATTCCGAGAAGATAATGGCCATGAGCTTTAAGTTTGTCGGCACATTACTTAAAATGATCATCTCTCTCTAAACCCTGCTGGGTGAAACATTTCTGACACATCTGTGCCAGGCTTTATCAGGACATAGACAGGGAAACAGGGAGGATAACAGGGAGCAGATATGAGTCAGCAGGATTGGAAGCGGTGGGGAACATTTTTATGTCTCTTTGATGTTGGCACTGCATCATCTCAGGTTGCAAAATCCCCAGCGTCTGCCTCTGCAAGCAGGTCAAAACAAATGCCTGGAGTAGCTTTCAGACAGCATCTGAACCAGGTGTGGTTTTGCATCCTCTGAGGTTTGTCGACCCCCTCCCCCGCAGGCACAGACCTTCTCCAGGTTGCTGCCCATGAGTTTGGGCACGTCCTGGGCCTGCAGCACTCCCGTGAGCGGGGAGCCATCATGTCCGCATACTACTCCTTCTCGTATCCGCTGAAGCTGAGCGAGGATGACAAGCAAGGCATCCAGTACCTGTACGGCACTCATCCACAAGTCCTGCCTTCGTCGCCGCCCCCACCTCCACCTCCATACGACCCAGAGACCAATGAGATCGTCACTAATGTGAGTGGAGCTGATGACACCTTTACTGAATTTAACAACACGGTGTGCCTGGGAAGAATGATAACATTTGCAAAATAACAGGTAATATCAAAGAGTAAAAAAGTTTTTTTCCAATATCAGGCAAGTTGATGGTTACAAATGAAAAGATCTTTATAAATATTTGGTTATACATAAAAATGCACCAAAGCATAACTGCAAAAAACCCTGAGGAAGGAAAATGTGCAGATACGCTTTGGTCTGTCGGTCGGTCGGTCCAACACTTCCAGAGACATTCATATATTGTCTCTATATTAAACACAATGACAATATTAAGTTTTAGAGAAATATCTCAGTAGCTGTTGGAGGGATTTCCATGAAATTTGTTGGAAACAAGGTGAACTCTAATAATTTTAATCATCCTCTCACTTTTCCATTGACGCCATCATCAGGTCAAAATTTGAATTGGTCTAATATCCGCAAAACTGATAATATTCCCATCAGCCTCAGATGGACTTTGTGTTACTTTGTTTGTGCTAATTAGCAAATATTAATTTATACAAACTAACATGGTGAATTGCTAAATTATTTATTATTATATTTATAACAAGTGCAAGGTAAACAGTAGAAATACTGTGTTTATATTACAAACTAGCTTACCAAGAATGTGTGCATACATGTGTTTGATTGTTGGAGCTGCAGCAGCAGAATAATCCACTGATTAAGGCTTAAGGATAGTTCTGTATTTGTTTTATCATTAACAACTCCCATGGAAAGACCCAAACCAACAGTCCCTCCTCTGTCTGTGGCCCTCAGCTCCAAGTTCATTGGTTCCTAATGAAGAATTAAAACTTTAAAAACACCTCACTGAAAAAAACAAAAACAATTTATAGTTTCAAGCCCTTAAATAGACATTGTAGCTAGTTGTGCTAGTTTTTAGCAAACAAACAGTAAATAGTTAATTTGTTGGGGACTATTTTCAGCAGCGAATTAATCTACAATTGGTGCTCTGGTGAGTATTTGGGGCAGCAGGACGGTGTGTGTGGGACTGCGTCAAATTAAACTACAGCGAGTGTGTTCATGGTTCATGTGGCTCATTGATGTGTTTGTAATAGTTTCTGGAAAACAATGGAGCTCTGTGGTTCAGAGGAATAAGAATCTATAGGGAAAACTTGTTTGTAAGATCAAATCATTTTTATGGGATTTGTTGGCAAGAAGAACAATATCGAGCACATCCAGCTTTATCCTTAAAGAGGAAGTTGTTTCTGCGGTCGTTACACACTTATACAGTGAATATCTTTGAGAGAACACCACATCATACACAAGTGTATTTTTGAACCATCGATGATAAATGAGGGTCAAAGACAAACGTCAGATTTTAGTCCCATCAGAGTTTCTCACAGGAGAACGCTGGAAAAAGGTTCAGTTATCATTATTTTCTCTTGTAAAACTTGTAACTGAGAAGTTTTACACTTGTACTGAAAATCTTCAGCTGGATCCTAAACTGAATTAAGCACCAGATCCTGCTGTACTTTATTTTAAGGATCATTTCAGGCAATACAATTTCTCTTTAACACTGTATCCCACTGCAATAAAAATCCCTATTGTTGGAAATTTTACATTTGCATGTATCACTTTCAAATGAACAAGTGATCTGTTTTATTTCCAGCCCGACGCCTGCCAGACGGACTTTGATGCTGTGTCTATGATCCGAGGGGAGCTGTTCTTCTTTAAGTCGGGCTACGTTTGGCGAATCAGGGACGGGCATCTGGAGAGCGGTTACCCGGCGCTGGCGTCCCGTCACTGGAGGGGGATTCCTGACAACATTGACGCCGCCTTTGAAGACAAGTCAGGGAATATTTGGTTCTTTCAAGGTCAGTGAAGATGTTTGAGCTGCTGTCATGTGGTTTCATGTGAGGGCAGGATCAGGGGGGAGAAAGTCTCACGTTAAGTGCACAGATCAACAAAAAGTATCGTACAATTTTAGGTGTAAAATGTGAGATGAGAATAAAGTTGTAGGTGCAATTACTGTGAGTTTAAACAACCATGGCTGAGCTTGTCCTCGTTGGGAATGCCAAAAATTCTCAATTTACTACACTTTATGTGAGTCATAACTTATATTGCATCAGACAAAGTGAATTACAAGGTAAAGCCTGACTGTCTGGGCCTTGCTGTTACCTTGATGAAGAGCAGGTTGAAGTTCAGCAGCTTGCTTAAAGACACTTCAGCTGACACTACGCTGAAGCTCCAACTGATCACACTGAAATAAAACAGAGACAAAAAATTGAATTAATCACCAACAGTAACCAAAGAAAATTGTTAATTTGATGCAGCTGCAAAGATGTTGTCAGGTCACTGAAGACACTAGCGGTGTCCCAATTCAGGGGACGCATCCTTTGGAGGACGCGGTCTTCCAAGTTCGTAGCCATTATAGGCCGCAAAGGCCGACATAGGTCAGTCTTAATTCTGCTCATAGATTAGTCTAATGGAAGTCAAAGACTGACTCATTTAAAGCCAAAAACATTAGACACCAATTAGACACTGCAAAGACCAATGTTACCATGGCAACAGTCTATGACACCTGCATTGACCAGTAGCACCCCACAACAAAAAACAGGAAAACATGGCTCATAATTTGTGGTTTGCTAACATTGTTATGGAGAGAGCAATGAAAAGGGAAAGAGTTTTTAGAGACCGCAGTCTTGTTTTTTTTCCAAATTCGATTTGAAAAATATCCTTGTACCTGTATCTGTACCTTGAATTCCCCTCCAAAAGACAAATTTTCTGCTGGGGTAAACGGAGCTGAGCAGTTGGATGCAGTTCCTTGGTCGGCCATTTTTTTTTTTTTTATATATAAAGTCTTAATTTACCCAGAATTCATTGTATCACAATCCGCTTTAAGATGGAATTTAGATACCTATCTAAAGTCCAACTATTTGTTATATATAAGTAATAATCAAAGTCTATTTTCGTGAAACTTATCTAAGGAGGGATTTTAGCTGCGTCACCAGCTGTTCCCGCCCTTACCGTTGCGTCGCAAAGCACGGCTCCTGTCGCCTAGCAACCTTGACAACATGTAACTTTTATTTTTCCACAAAAAAAACTTCAGGTATTTAAGGCCCTTAGGTTTTAACAGTTGTACCGTTAGCTGTTGAACTGAGCTGAAACCCAATACTTACAGTTGAATGTGTAATCCTCGGGCTCTCCGTCGGTGTCGTTTGCTCTCAATTACCGGCGCGCAATGAATCTTGGGATATGTTGAGTCGCATTTCTCGGCCGCATTTTAAGGAACCTTCAATCATCACTAGTCGCACGGGTGTGACGCAATCGGTTTTTAAATGCAGCCTGTGAAAGATGCGACCCACTGTGAGTGACTCAAGTTGTCTAAATAAAAGTGGCAGTTACAGAGTCAAAGACGAATGAAATTTACTTACAGGACATTAACGGTTCACCTTGATTCACCGTCTGTCTCGGCAGGTGAGAACTACTGGGTGTTCGATGCCGAGATGCAGATCAAGGGGCCGGAGTCCATCAGGAGTTTGGGTCTATCGGTGTCCGGGATCCAGGCGGCGCTGCGCTGGGGCCACGACTCCAACTACAACACCTACTTCTTCAAGTCGGGCAGCTACTGGAGGTTCAGCCCCCGCGAGAACCGGGTCCAGTCCGTCTACCCCCGCAGCATGCAGGACTGGATCGGCATCCCCGACGACGTGGACGCCGCTTTCAGGGACATCTACGGTACGGCCCTAAAACGAAAACATGAGAGACTCTACATTGAATATTTAAACCCAAGTTGCTTTGACTGCACAAATACATTCCTACAAGTTTCAACTCCAAGTTATGATGATAAATTACCACATTAAACTCTAATGATAAATGGATGCTCCTCAGAGACGTCAGGCAAGACACAACTCAAATTAAGTGAATTATTGGTGCACAGATGTTTCTCAGAGACGCTAGTTTGCATGTTAATAAACATTCATGCATGAAAAATGAATTTAGTTTTTGTATGAAGCTGCTGTGAATCAAGTTACTGAGCCTGGACAATCTCTAATCTGTTACCTGAAACAATCTATGTGGTTTGTGGAGTCTGCTCCAAGGATTACACTGTGTGATAATGTTTGCACTTTATGAACATCTCTAAATCATGTCTTTATTTAAACTCGAAGATCATTGAGGGAAAATCCCTCATTTACAATGATGTCGAGTAAAAATACCAGTTAAAAAAGAACATCAGTTAAAACAAACATATAAATACAATTAATAAATAATGTAATGACAAGATTCAATTAAAACTGGTACAAACAGAAAAATGAAAAGGTCAGAGATTAAGAATCTAAAATGACCAACAGCTACCAACAAATTAAATTATAAAATTGTTTTGTAGTGAGTTCAGGTGGACGGGGCAAAGACGCCTTTTCTCTTTAATCTGATGCTGTTTTCTTTCAAATATTACTGCAATAAAGAAAAACAGTGCAAGATCTTTGAGACTGATTGTTGACACACTGATTTCACAATAAAAGCCCCTGTGGTTTGTGTCTTTCAGGCTACGCTCACTTCATCCGAGGGCGACAGTACTGGAAGTTCGACCCTGTCGGCATGAACTCTTTGGAGGGATACCCTCGCTACATCGGCATGGATTTTTTCGGCTGTAGGAACGTGTGAGTTTTTTAACCGTGGAGATTCAGACGGACAGATTTTTTTTTTTTCTTTCTTTTTTTGACAATGAAGAGGAGTTTTTGAAACGAAGACATTTGTATGTTCATACTACAGATTCAGGAAGTTGAGAGGATCTCCTTCAAATCTGTTCATGCTTTACTCCATTTATTGATACTCAGATCAATTACAGCTTCTTCTCAGGAAAACCAAGTTATGTTTCCTCAGACTTGGCACCTCCTGTGCAGCTATACTCATATTTATTTTTGCACATTTGGGCCCTGTATTAATGACGTGTGATACCGATGTGAACCGCACCGTTCTCACCTCCTTCTTTTGAGCCTGACGTTGAGCTTTTCGACTGAAACTGGTTCACAGACAGAACCAGAACCAGCACAGACTGTCTTATTCCCTGTAGTGGATGTTTTTCATTCCAGCTGTTTTGTTTTTGTTTTTTTCATCATGGATGGACTTGCGGATCCTCGAGTGTTTGAAGAGTGGCATCAAGTGGCATTCAACCATGAATCAGAACAAAGAAACAAAAGTGATGGGCTCGTTTGTGTGTTTATGCTCTTACCAGCTTTCGAAGCGCCCGGGGGTTTCTTGCCCTGAGGTGCGTCTCTCAGGCAGCCGTCACTCTCATGCTGTGCAGTGTCACCAACAGTCAAGTTTCAAACCAAATCTAACTCAAATTTTAACCAAATTTACAAAGAAAATGTGCAAAAGAAAAAAAAAATGCATATCATTTCTTGCTCCCATCCACTACTCTCATGTGAATATTAAGAGTCGGGTGCGTCCAGTTCTCATTCTGCCATTGAACCATTGCAGAGGTGCAGTGGATTACCAAGTGGAAAATGTGAAGGAATTATGGCTTTTCTGTTTGTTTCTCGTGACATGAGGAAGGTAACGGCCTCCTCATCGCTCCGCACACATCTGATGTTTTCAACTTCTCAGTGACGGGTGACGTTCAGGTCACATGCCGATTCACCCACCACGTCTGCTTCCACCGCACTTTGTCGCTTCTTGTTTGACGGATACACCAACTTTCCCACCTCAGCCAAGAGTAAAACCTTTTTTTTTTGTAATATTCAGACTCTTTTTTAAAGGATGGAAAAGCACATATCACAAATCAGTGACTGGCTATTAGCAAACAGTCCTGACAGTGCTGACCTTTGAGGGCGTGAAGACCTGAAGAGTCTGAAAAAACATTTTTAATCGTATTTATTTTGCATATGTTCCAGATTTCAGTAAATTGGATGAGATGTTTCTCTGTTGTTGTGGTTTAGGCTGATAACGTCTGGTTTTTACATTAAATCTTTCCTCATGTAGATTTTAGATCTTATGTTTTGTTACCTGCTTTTTATTCCCTGACCGAACAAAAGAATTTCTGCTTTTCATAACATAAGGAGCCTTAAAGAAATTCAGTGTTGATGCAGGAAGATGATGTGATAACATTACTGATCGTGGAGTTTTAATGTCCCTTTTCTAACATGATGTGTGTGAAGCTCTGTATCACTCAGCGGCCTGCGGGCCTGTGTTGCAGCAGAAGCTCCAGGGCGCCATCTAGAGTGCAGCACTGTCACTGTCACCCTGCAGGAGGAGGGTGATCCTCACGTTTTGTGTCTCTCATCCTTGACGAAGTCGTTGCTTATCCATAACATGGTGCGCTGTTCAGGTCGGTCCGTGCAGCGCGGTCAGGGGCAGCAGCTGCTGAGGGTCAGTGGTTCTCAACCTGCTCAGCCAGAAACACTTTAATTCTGACCTTATTTTTGCTTTTCAGGATGTTTTACTGAACAAAATGAATGTTTCACAAGAATTTATCACAGAGATTAATAACTGGATGGTAATGGTGATACTTTACATTAGCTACTTTAACTACTTCCTTTTTTAGAGACAACTGGATTTCAGAGACAAATATTGTAGGGCTGCAACTAATAATTATTTTCATCATTGATTAATCTGCCAATTGTTTTTTCGATTAATTTTTTTGCCTATAAAATGACAGTTAATAGTGAAAATTCTCATTGTAATTTCCCACAGATAACAATGGCCTCCCCACGTCTTTTGTCTGATATTCACTTTCCTGTGACAATGAAAAGCGTCAAATCTTTGCATTTGAGAAGCTAGAAACATTTTTGCTTAAAAAATTATTGAATTATCAAAAAACTTTCAGATTAACTTGCAGTTCTCTTCATCAATTAATCGACTAATTGTTACAGCTCAAAAATACTGTACTGTTACTCTATAATGACTTTTTAACTTAAGACTAAAAATTTACATAAAAAACATGATGAACTGATAAAACACAACTCATTGTTAAAGATGTAAATCCATACTACTTTATACAGTATATACTACATAATAATCACCATAGTACTTAGTAGTCCATACACCCTGCTTAGGGCTCCATGTTTCAGATGAGTTGTCAGCAGTTTTCTCTCTCAGCATCTCTGCATGATTTCATTTAAACCTTTGTGGTTCTGAATATTTCTTCCACCGCTGCTGAATAGTGAAAGGGTCTGATGGACACCCGGGTTGAGAACCGCTGCTCCTGCGAATCTGACCTTCCCTCTGCCGTGTCCCTGGCTGCAGCACTCAACTGTGAAGTCTCAGCACTGCCTGCCGTGTTCGTCACATGTTAGTTTTTCAGTGCAGGACACTGACGAGTCGTTACGGTTTTCATCATTCAGTCCGTTGTTGCTGTTTGAATCTTTTCATCAACTCATTTCAAGTGTTAATCAGTGAACTCTGCTTCGAACAAATATTTATACACAGTCGACTTAGCAAGAGTTTCTTGTACATACATGTCTTTGATTATTATTTTTTTTTACTCATATGTAGCCTATACGTTGTACATTGAAAAGTATGAACTGCATATTGTTTCTTTCTAATAAAACCATAACCTTTTTACCAAACTGCTGCCTTTAGAGAGTTAACACTGATTCACCACAGAAACTTTCAAACTAGACATATTTATATGCTTCATATTTGATCAAAAAGGTTATTTAAATATTTTATCTGTCATGCACAGTGAAATAAATGTCCTTTTTTATCTAAATGTAACATTTATGAATAACCTACTTAATAACTTGAATACATCTGTTAAAAAACTCGGTCAAATATACTGTATGAATTTAACTGACAAATAAATTCACTTTTCAGCCAAATCTGAATATTTTTCAAAACATAACTAAGATTTTTTTTTTTTATTAAAAACATCATGAGAAATGACTTTTGTGTCTAATATTTTGCTACAAATCTTGATGATGTTGTGGTATGTCTTAAAAAACTGGTTTGCAAAATGGTTTGTTGCTGAAATTATATTTTATAAACTGAATCATCAACAATTTAACAAGATATTATTTCTAAGTTTCCAATTTTGAGTAATTTTCTTTCAAAAACAGATAATTTTGTAAATTAATTCTCAGTTATGATAGTTTAAATTTCTAAAATTGTCTCTTATTTTATTCTGTCATTGTTCATCAGGTTTGTATCTTTTAGACTTTATTTCACAAACTGAATCCCACTGAGATCTTTTTTTTCTAAGGGAGACTTAATAAAAAAAAAATAGAAAGATATAACACTGGGATTAAATGTGAAAATGTCAGAAAAAAGAATTTAAATGATATTTCTGAATCCGTATTCTAAGTTTATTGCCTTAAAAGTGACTATAATGTGTTAACAGTCGACAGTGTGATGAGTGAATGTGATTGCCTGGTTCAGGAGGGGGGGCGGGGCCTGTGGAGTTCATTCAGTGGGTAAATCATGGTTGACAGTGAGGCACAGCAGCAGCGATGGCTCACAGCTTCACTCAGGAGTATTTTCAGATCCCTGTGGTGACCAGAACATACACAACCGCCTGCGTCCTCACAACCGCTGCCGTGGTAAGAAACAACAACAACAACAACAGCGAAAACAACAACTCAGTAACATTCAAGAAAACAACAGAAGTTTTCAACTCTGACCTCTATGATCAGATTAGACGGAAGACATGCACTGATATCAGGAAAATTCATAGTCTAACACTTATTATGAACTGATACTACTATGAAGTTTTAAGACTATTTTTTATATACTTCCAAATTAGACATTGTGCTCATGTTAACATTATGAATACAATTTGCTTTCTCACGTTTTTTAGTCGTACTGTGTTTTTTAATTTACTTTCACTTAGAAAAGACAAAATTTACTACAACATCTTCACATGTTGAGTCTTTGGAGCTGTTTGTGTGCTGTGGTACGACAGTTACAGTCGAAGTTGAAGCAGTTAAGAAGATGGAGAGTCAGAGCGCTGAAAGGAATTCAAGTATTAGCTGAAGTGTTGGCACTAAAAGGAGTTGAAGTGTCAGCAATGAAAGCAGTTGATATGTCATTTCCAAGTTAAACACTGGACTGAAGTTGAAGTAAAAGTGCTGAACACATTTGAAATGTTAACCCAAGTAAAATCCCTGAATGCAGTTGTACTCACTCAGAATTTGAGATGAAAGCACCTGAAGTGTCATTTTAAGAGAAATAAAGAAAATAATGTAATTAAATGTTAGCACTGAAGAGATATGAAGCATGTGCACTTACAATGGTATCAATTTAGCTGTTGTGGTGTAAGTAAAAGATGAAAGCAGTTCATATGTAACGGTGGAAGTTGAAGTGTGAGCTCTGAAAGTAGTTGAAGAGAACAAGATGAGGGCAACTTAGGTTTCAGATGAAGTTGAAGCAACGAAAGCAGATGAGGTGTCAGTTGAACACATTTGACTTGTTAATTGAAATCATTATAGATTAACATGGATGAAATGTCAGTAGAGCTTAACGAGCGAAAGCAGTTGAAGTGTCAGTTAAAATGCAAGAAACAAAAGCACTTCAAATTTTAGATGAAGTAAAAGATTTTAAAGTAGTTGCAGTTGATATACATTGACACCAGCTGAAATCAGCTGAAGTGAGAGCTAAAAGTAGTCAAACTGTAAGTTTACTAGTAAAAAGTGAAAGCAGTTGAAATGTCAGTAGCTATGTAACAGACAAAAACAGTGTGGAAGTGCCACTTAAAGTGAGATGGACAAAAAAAGCTCTTTAAATTTCTTGATTTAAGTGTAAGATTTGAAAGGAGTTGAACTGTGTCAGTTTATGAGTAAAAGATGAAAGCAGTTGAAACGGCAGTAGAAGTTTGATGGCTGAAAGCAGCTGAAGAGCAAGTTAATGTAATACATTTTAATTCAGTTAAACTGTAACCAGTGAAAGCAGATTAAGTGTAAGCAAAAATTTAAAGTTCATGAGTAAATCGTGAAAGCAGTTGTAATGTCAGTAGATTTGCCATGTGTAAAAGCAGTTCAAGTGTCAGGTTAAGTGTGAGCTACAAAATCACATTTGAAAGTAGTTGAACCATCAGTTAGAGAGAGGGAGGGGACAGCCGTGGAGGTTTTCGATTACTTTAACTCAATGAAAGGAGTCGAAGTGTCAGTTGAAATGTAAAAAACTAAAACAGTTGAAATTTAGTTGAAGTGGAGGCACTTGGAACAGCGTAAGCTTAGATTTTTAGAGCTGAAAGTGTGACTTAAAGAGTAAAAGATTAAAGCACATGAAGTGTCAAGTAGTTCAATGCAACACATCACATATGTATCAAAATAATGATAATCCTTGCATGTCTTGATACTTTAACTTGCTGATTAATCTCAAACT
Source organism: Seriola aureovittata (assembly GCF_021018895.1). Classification (NCBI taxonomy): domain Eukaryota; kingdom Metazoa; phylum Chordata; class Actinopteri; order Carangiformes; family Carangidae; genus Seriola; species Seriola aureovittata. Next base: position 28,317,971 of record NC_079368.1, on the reverse strand, counting down.
GCGTGTTATTTTTTAAGCAACTTGAGGTCATCACCCCCTTTCAGCTTTACTTCAACCCCGACCTTATTATCAGAAGATACCAGGTAACATTTATCACCTCTCTTAATCAACTTAAAACATGTCCATATGGTATATTATCTTGTTTACACAATTTGTTTTCTCTCTATCTGTCTCTTAGATATGGCGTCTGATAACCAGCTTCCTCTTCTTTGGTTCTCTTGGATTCAGTTTCGTGTTCAACATCATCTTCCTGTATCTTTTTATCACAGTGATTCCTCGGGCAAAAACTGAGGAAATATCTCAGTCTATGTCATCTGTTATCAGTTTACTATAGATTCTAATTCTAATGGCAGCACACATTAGCCACATTAAATCTACAGCAGAGTCCTTGACTTAAATAAGTTATCGATACTGTCGGATGCTGGAGGAAGGCTGCTTCCGGGGAAGGACGGCAGATTTTGTTTTCATGTTCCTGTTTGGAGGAATCGTGATGACTGTATCCTTTAAGACGCTTAGCACAAAAACAAAGTGTATATCCCCAAGTTTTACTGAAACGATGCTTAAACTACCACTGTTATGACATCTGTAGGTAATTCTTTAAAGGCCCAGTTTACGCAAATAACAAAAAGACACGCAAGTAGTGACAGAAATCCAAGAAAGACTATCTTAAAATCTAAAACGTGAGACCAAAAGGATTTAACAATCTGCAGGTTAATTTGCGCTCAGTTTTCAGGTAACAGGCTGGTTGATAAACGTCTAATTTTTGGTTATTATGTGTTTGCATTCCTGTGCTCCTGATGGCTGAGGGATTGTTTTTGTCTAAACTGGGACGTCTACTGGTTAAAAGCATGTAAAAGCAGCTACTGTACACGCAGCCCGACCTTTTTTTTTTTTTGATGATGCTCAGCAGTTTGTTGCCAGAAGCTCTTGTTCACATTCCAGGTTAATGGTACAGTCCTGGGTCTGTTTACTACAGACGTCCCCCTGGGCTGTTGTGAAACGGTCAGTGTGCAGGTTTATGGGTTTTCCTGGAGCCCTGTTATGTTTCATGGACAGATTTAAATGCAGGTGTATGAGGACTGGTTCTACTGTAATATCAGGATAGTACAGTGATGAGTGTGTTGAGCTGACATGAAAAGAATGTCAAAGGTTGACTCTTATTGTGAAGGGTTCAGTATTTGGTAAACAATACCACCAGCTCTAAAATAATAGTTTAGAAAAACTTAATGTTCCAGATGGTAGTTTTAGCATTTTATTCTAAGAAATATTCACATTTTAGGAAACTGCGTCACATAATAAAGTGCTGAGTGATTAATGTCCGGTACTTTACATATTGTTGTTACGTTATATAACATTTCAGCAAGAAGAAATGTCCCCAAAACAGTTTTCTGACTATATACTACATGTATGTAGTATATGTTATGACATGTAGTATATGTTATGCATATGACAAGTCAAATTTTGACTTCAGATAAATCAATATTTAGAGAGATCATATCATAAAAAAGTGTCATAATTATAATTAAATTTAGACTTTTCTTCTCAGAATTATCATATTATATTAATACATCTATCAGAAGTTTAATTTAATATGTCAATTTTTAATCAAATCATGTCAAGACAATATTCATAACATTCCACAATCTTTAGTCCAACCTAAACTACAGTTTTAATATGATCAAAAATAAAAAATACTCCTGGAAAGGCAAAGTTATAAGATACTAGCCTGTAATTATGAGACATAATTATATTATATTAACTTTTCTACTCAAAATTAGGAAAGTTAGGCAATAAATATATTACAATTAAACTTGTAATATGTTATTAAATCAGAATTTTGAGTCATAAGAAGTCTCCATGTAATAATCTTAGTATCTTATAATTCTAAAATCCAACTTTTAATCTAACTGGTAAATTCACAGTATATGATATAAAGTTTTAAGAAGTCAATTTTGTGACTTAATTCATAATCATATGATAATAAGTTAATATTTCTTAATTGTGATATAAGAAGTCAACTCATAATCTTGATTTATGATTTATCTACTTTTATTAACCCTAATGTGTTTGATTAACTTTTCTTGACAGAAACGTAATTAGAAAGGAAATATTTTGACCAGAGTTTCCAGTATAAAGTCGCCATTCAGCTGCCACCAACTCGGGTTTAACTCAACTAAGAAAGTTATTTCTACCAAAAACTGACATTTCCACCCAAAACAAACTGAAGTGTTGATTTTACTGTTGTAACAAACGAGTGATGAGTTGTATTTAACCTGAAGGCCTGAAGCTGTTCGGTCTGTTCGCCAATGTCTTCTTCCTGGGTCAGGCCTTCATCATCATGCTGGTGTACGTGTGGAGTAGAAGACATCCGCTCATACGCATGAACTTCTTCGGCCTCCTGAACTTTCAGGCGCCGTTTCTCCCCTGGGTGCTCATGGGGTTTTCGCTGCTGCTCGGCAACTCCATCGTGGTCGACCTCCTGGGTATAAAACATGTCACCAAAAAACCAACAACATCTGATGTAACCAGACCTCAATGTATTAATGTTGGACGGTGCTCAGGAGGAGGATTATTTTTTATTTGTCTCAATATCAGAAACTCCCAAGAAAAGACCCAAACCAACATGTTCCGACTTGCCTCCGCAGGTATCAGCGTCGGTCACATGTACTACTTCCTAGAAGACGTGTTTCCAAACCAGCCGGGAGGAAGGAAGCTGCTGATGACACCAGAACTTCTGTAAGAACCACAAGTCATCTTGACATGGAGTCCAACGCGCGTTTTTAAACTTTTAAGTTGGGAGTTGGGATTTCTGGCACAACTCCACCCACTTCAAAAGGTGCACGGAGAAGAGAAAACAACCAGCAGAGCGCAGAACTCCAGCACCTGTAGAATAAAGAACATTTATTCGCCACATCCATCATCAAATGCTTCAAGAAACAGAAGCTTTAAAGCATGAATTCCCGCTCTAACTTCCTGTCTGTGCATGACTTTTTACACTTAAATCAGGAACTACTACTTTCTTTAGATAAAAGTCCTAAATTGACACTATTTTACATTATTATATTACATTATTATTATATTATATATGGCTGTTTGTGTTAAGGAAACATTAAAAACCTCTAAGTTGAAGGTTTATTTTGTTAAAACAAAACTGTCACAATAAATGCACGAAAAATCTTCAGTTTCAATTTTATCCCATCGTTAACAAAATACTTTTTTTTCCGCCAGTGCTCAATTACCGTATCCAAATGATAAAGTAATATTTTTCAGAGGAACTTAGTGAACTTGAAAGTAAATAAGTTGAATCTCTCTTTACAGGCGAACCATGTTTGATCGGCCGCAGGACCCAGACTACCATCTCCTCCAGGAGCAGCAGCAGGGTGGAGACCTGCAGCAGGACGAGGAGCCGCACAACTAACAGCAGCTAACAGCAGCTAACAGCAGCTAACAGCGGCTAATAGCGGCTAACAGCGGCTAACAGCAGCTAACAGCAGCTAACAGCAGCTAATAGCGGCTAATAGCGGCTAACAGCAGCTAACAGTAGCTAACAGCGGCTAACAGCGGCTAACAGCAGCTAACAGTAGCTAACAGCGGCTAACAGCAGCTAACAGTAGCTATTAGCCGCTAACAACAGCTAACACCGGCTAACAGCGGCTATTAGCCGCTAACAGCAGCTAACAGCCGCTAATAGCAGCTAACAGCAGCTAACACCGGCTAACAGCGGCTATTAGCCGCTAACAGCATCTAACAGCCGCTAACAGTAGCTAACAGCGGCTAACAGCAGCTAACAGCGGCTAACAGTAAAGCCGACACCAAGACCCCCAGAATCAGCAGGAATCATCCGGCAGTCCTGAACCGTCGTAAAAGACAATAAGACGCACAAGGACTGAACTGAAAGCTCAGCATCATAAACATTTTTTTTTATTTCAATTACGAAAATGCATTTCTGTTTTCTTAAAACTATTTTTGGAAGCTAATGGCACGTTCACACAAAAAAAGTGTTTGAAACTGTTGAACTGTGGAGAAGTTATTTGTGTGGATGAGACACCAGCACTGAAAACGCCAGAGAAGCAAATCAAGACTGTGTCGCTGCGTCTGAGGCGCCAAAGTGCGACTTCAACCAGCGACAGGATATGAGGCCAAAATGCAAAGGATTAGGGGAAGAACTGAGCTCGTGTTCACTTGATTTTATAAGTGTTCTTCAGTAGTACAAAGAGAACAGAGACGACTGTATGTGTGACACAAATGTTCATGATGTCACAGCTTTGTACAGGTTTTGTGAGGATGGGGATTTATTCAACACGTTTGTGAGACCTCAATGCGTTTTGTTTGTTGACAAGAAAACTCCACAGGACACCTTTAACGTCCACTTACACGCTTCCTCTGAGCTCTCAGGGGTCACCTGAGGGTGGTGGATGTAGGCGACATACGTAACCCTGTTTCCTAAAAGTGTGAGATTCCTGGGGTGCGTAGAAAGCTAGTAAGTGGACCTTTGAGTTAAGATTATTCATGTACCAACAGAAATCATGTTAAATACCACAAGCAGGTTTATAAAAGAAGCCAAATGTGTGTTGTGTTGCTGTATTTCTTAACAAAACACAGTGTCCAACAACAAGCTCCAACTGATTCATTTGCTTTTCCTTCTGTCAACATAAACAACATGAACATAAGAACCGTGTAAAAGAAGTAAACACAGTCAGAGTGAAGCTGTCGTATATACTGTGACTGACCCATCGCTCCCTTCCCTGCTGTTGCGTCACAGCCGCTGGTTCAAACACAAACTGCCGACAGCCTGAAATCCCATCAGCCCCGTCTGCACACTCTGCACTTTCACCCGCTGCCTTTGTGGGTCAAACACTGGGGACAAAATGGAAATTGCTTAGCACAACAACACGCAAACATGTCTCTGTGGGACCCCGGCAACAAAACACATCATCCCTTATAACACAATATTAGTCACAGCTGAGGTCCGACTGATGCGGGTTTGAAGGTCAACACCAAGAAACCAGGTCTTTGATTTTAAAACCATCGACAGGAACATTTGTAGTGACATCGTTATCTAAAAAAACTAACAAATTCATTATTACTCAATGTTTGTTTTTTTTCAAGCTTTAAAAAACGATGCAGAGTGATGGTTCATCTTGAACACGAAACATCTTTGTCCAGGAGTGAATGTAGACACAGGCCGACAGCAGAGATTCATTTTCTGCGGTTCTGTCGACTCTGAGAATTTATGTTGTTTAGCTCCCGTTGAGGAAATTTAAATCCTTAATTAATTATCACTTGCTGCAACTGAAGACATCGTTAATCATGTGAGCTATAATTAAAAACACTCTTTCAAATCACGACTGTGAAGTAAAAGAATCCATCGCTGAGCACATCAGTGGGGACGGACGCATGATGATGATGTAAAACAATCAGACAGGAAATCAAGCTTTAACTTTTTTTTTTTTATTTTGTAAGAATTATTAAAATGTACAAAAAGACAACAAATACAACATAACAATATATTATCTGAGACTGGTTGTGTGTGTTTTTTTTCCTCCCTCTGTGGTCGGGTAAAGAGTCAGTGGTCAAAGTGAGAGAGCAGCTTCTCCACGCCGAGGGTCGTACAGGAAAACACGAAGGAGGGAGGGACATTTTCTACCGAGGGGGGTTTTTCAAACAGAACGAAATATTAATATTAATGATGAAAATAAAAAGCAAGACGGTGAACGGCGGACTGAGAACCCGGTCGAGCAGTAAACACATCCGGCGCGTGACTGGAGGAACATCTCTGTTGCTGATGTCGCGAACCGTGACGGCGCCATACCTCAATCAGACGAGCACCGCTCCTGCAGGGGGGGGGGGGGGGGGGGGCGTCTACCACGCAGGGGCCGTGTTCGCCAGTCGCCTCATTCGCCTGTGGAGCAAACAGGAAGAGAGCGTCAGCAATGTGATGAGAAAGGCACCAAACTAACTCAGTTAATCGATGAATAGAAAAATAATCAATCTGATATTCCATTAATTGTTTCTGTTAAATTTCAAGTTAAAATAGAGAAAAAAATGACAAACTGCTGCTTTTCTCTGTCATTTATCAAAACAAGATGTCTGACAACGGTGTGTTGGGCTGCAGAAAGGTTATTCACTCTTTTTGTACATTTTATAGAATAACACGTCATGGATTAATCAATAATCAATATATATTCGTATATTCATCGTGATAATAATCATTAGCTTCAGCCCTAATTGTGATTATTTTCATTCTTGATTAAGAGAACATTTGTCGTTGTTTCATCAGTTTTACAGATAATTTTTGTCCATCGACTAATTGATTTACTTCTGTATTAAATCTTTATCTCATCTGATAAAAAAACTTGATTGAATTAAAATAATGCGTCTTCAAGAGAAACCAGGCCGAGAGCCGACAGCGTAAAACCCAAGCCGACACTCACCTTGTGTTTCTGTCCTGGTCTCTGATCTTCTTCTCCATCTCTGCGTCTGTCAGCGTCTCCAGCAGGGGGCACCACTGGTCAGCGTCGCCTGTGTTTCTGATGGCTATCTCCACCGTGGGGAGGGGGTTCTCACTGAAAACAGACAACACAACAAGACACACACACACTTCAGTCTGATGCGGGACGTCGTCACGCTGCAGCTCCAAAGTTTTCATGTGACTCAGATCAGAAGTTTTCTACACGTGTGAAACATGGCGTCACTTTTTCCCCCCTGATTCCTCGACTAAACGAATCCTGAAACACGCAAACTGTACTTGAAGCCTCAGAGACAAACACCTGACTCTGTTATAACGACAGATTACAACATGTGACTAAAACATTCGTCCTCTTCTTCAAGGCCACGGACGTCCAGCTGTGACAAAGATCATGTCTGGGTTTCGAAATGTCGTTACTTCAACGTGACTGTCGGCTACATTTCACCCAAAGAGCCGGAACGACGACAGACTTCAGCATCCCAACAAGACGCCAACAGAAGATGGGTGAAAGGTCCCATCACCGTGGCAACTACACACACACACACACACACACACACACACACACAACAGCAACAAGAGGACAGACATTTCCACACTTCTTTTTTCTGCAACTCCCTCAATATTTCAAAACAAGGAAATGATCCAACTCATTTGTCGGACTTGTGCAGGAGTTGAGGCTCCGCCCTCTGTTCGGGACAGAGATATTAGACTGTAACACCTTTGTAACAGTCATCAATAACTGGTTAAAAGTCTTTCTAAATAGAAAATAATGGTTCATAACACACTGTAATGCAGCTGTCTGCAGACATAAGTCTTTATTTACATATTTATCCTCTTTAACTCGTCCGGTAAAATATTTCCTTTCCTTTCTTACTGTGGCAGACACTTACAATAACAGTGTTCAACCAACGAAGGAGCAGGAGCTAGAGATCATCCAAAAATCCCTTTAATGACAATGTTTTCTGGCACGTTTTGCCTTTTATAGAAAGGAGGCATTAAAGAGCAGCAGAGGATGATGGGAGACACACACAGTGGATGACAACAAACCACTGCACTTTGTTCTGTAAACGGATTATATCTTCTGCTACCAGACAAATCTAATAATGTTTCCTGTCCAGGATCCTGGAAGCAAGAAAACACACACTCAAACACATCCCTGTGTGTGTGTGTGTGTGTGTGTGTGTGTGTGTGTGTGTGTGTGTGTGTGTGTGTGTGTGTGTGTGTGTGTGACGGTACCTGAAGGCGTACGTCCTCTGGTGCCAGCTCAGCTGACCGCGGATGCTGTAGGCGATGGTGGTGACGAACTCCCCCCCCAGGCCGAGCTCAGAGCAGAGCTTCAGAGCAAACTTCTCTGGGGAGTTCTCCCTCTCGGACATGTCCCACTCAAACTGGTCCACCAGAGAGATGTTCCCCACGTGGATGTTCAACTGCAACACGAAACGTTAAAGAAAAAGACGGTTGATGACGCGCCTGAATTACAAGTGTTACTCAGCATCACATTAACGATGAGCTACTGGCAGAGTGGAGCGGCACCTTGATGATGACCCTCTGGTCCGTCTGGTCCTCCAGGATACTGTCTGTCGGATACGACTCGATCTGCTGTCGGATGGCGGAGGCGATGGCAGGGACGAAGGCCAGCGGGTTGAGGTCCAGGTCGTCGCACAGTATCTCAGCGAACATCTCAGGCGTCATGAGCTTCTCTGAAAACACCCAAACGTGGACGAAATAAGCTGTTGGCGCTCTTTTCACTTTCACATAGCCTGTGTTTTTCTACAGGCAAGAGGAAACGATGACGCGACGTTACCGTTCATGTTCCAGGTGAAAGCATCTCTGAGCTTCTGCCCCTCGATCTCCATGTCCAGACGGATGGGAACCAGCACTTCAGACTGAGTGGCGTTCTCGTGGATCACTGCTGGATCGTGGTCGTCAAAGCTGGGCGGGAAGGAGACAGGACAAAAACTTACCAACACAGAGTATCTGAATTTGTACAATGCTTGTACTGTGTTCTTTAAAAAAAGTCTATTAAATGTTGATTTAATCTGTTGTACAGGTAAAAAAGTGCTTAGTGGGTTAAGATCAAGTTATTTGTTGTTATATGGTGCACAGAGAGATGTGATGCACCAAAGATACACGAAGGAGTAGAACTTAATACCAGACAGCTGCAATCTGAATAATTACCATGATCTGCTACAGCTGGAAAATAACAAGATGTTTATTTTACACCTCACACCTTTTATAACAGCATCTGTTTTCATCTATTCTAGTGAATTTAATACCAGATAAAATAAAGCATTTCATCACATTGATGCAAAAATCCTATAAATCCACTAATCCTGATCATTGAGTTCCAACATCCATGATCACCTGATATAACCAGAGGTAATAAAAGGAGCTACTTCGTTAGAAATGAGGAGGTAAAACTTCTACTGGCTGACAAACGCTCATCACTACATCCTGAGCTGACTCCCGGAGCTCACCACAGTGGGAAGGTCCTCTTCTTGTCGCGGCCCAGACGGCTGCGGTTGATGGTGGTGGAGCAGGGCACCGCGTCCAGGTGGTGCGAGCTGTTGGGCAGCGTGGGGACCCACTGACTGTTCCTCTTCGCCTTCTGTTCCCTGGTGACAAACCCAGACGTGACGATGTGTGAAAATCAGACAAAATGTATCTGCACTTTCTCCCACTTCAAACTGTCACACTGACGACATCGATGATCGATCGCATCGCCGCAGACCTCAAGTGTTTTAGCTGTAACACAGTTATTACTACAGGACCTTTGATTTTCAGTCAGACAAGAATTTTCCAGCGCTTTTCTTTATTTCTTTTTTAAAAGTCTATCTAGAACAACTCAAAAAATAAATTAAATAAACTAAAATTTTAAATAAATAATTTTAAATAACAAAATGAAAAAAGCAATGGGTTGGACATATTAAAAATCCTGCAAATACTGGTTATATGAGTCTAATATAATATAAAGAAAAAAGGTCTGGTTATTTTTCCCGCTCTTTTAGGAAAGCTACATTTCCTGGGGAATATCTCATACAGAAACAATCATCAACATTTCAGTTACTTCACAGACAAATAAGAGTCCTGTCTGAATCTGGTTTTTACCTGAGGTAGGCGGGGGGCTCAGTGCTGATGGAGACCGCCTTGTACTTCTCATCGTTTCCTTCGAGGATCTCCTCGACCTCTGAGGCCTTCAGCAGGGTCACACTGGTGGCCAGCTGAGTGTAGCCATGATCTGCACGAGAAGAGAGAGGAGTCACATCAACACAACAACAACAACAACAACAACATCATCTGACTGACAGGATTTAGCAAGCCTGCCTTTCCTTATCAGATTTTTTTTACTGTTACAAAATGTTCCATATTTTTTAATGTTATTTCTCATTATTATTCTATTGTTTTACAAAATAGCCCGAACACAAGGTGCATCTGTAGGAAGTCTTATAGAATAAGCTGATAATAAACTGGCAAACTGCAAAGCAAAATAATTAATTTAAGCACAGGAAGATCTAATTATTATTATTATTATTGTTCAATAAAATATAATAATTTATCAGTATTTATGGTGTATACTGAAGATAGCTTAATTATTGTGTGTTGGATTTAAAGGAAGTTGCTATTGAAATTAACTGTAATTGAATGTAATTAACAATGTCTCTGATGGAAAAAAAATGAACAGTGACTTTAGTCTATTTTGAATAAGGAAGAATCCTCTCATATCAGAGGAAACAGTTAATGATGAGGATTCAGAGCCGGGCATAACCCCACCCAGCTGTAGACGTGGCAGCACTGCTCTCTACTGACCGTGTGACGACTCCACTATTTTCTTCCGTTCTTCTACTGATGCCAGTTTCCTCCATAATGACGGGTATCTTTTATACAGGGAGCCTCTGAACATACGGAGGTAGTTTCCCACCTGAACACAAACACACACAAACAAACAAACAAACATGAAGGCAGATCACTTGAACCGTTATCAAAGATTCTTGATGAGAATCGATTCATTCTTCCTCTTTGCTGGTTCCAGTTCACAGACCACGAAAATGATGTATTAATCCAGAAAATAGTTAATCAATTTTGATAATAATGGTGAGTTGCAGAGGAGCACTAAACACAGAAGGACTGGACAATAAAATCTATAGAAGAATAACTTCTAACATTTCCCTTTATTTCGTCATTGTTGACATTTTACCAGTGGTAAATGGCTACCTCTATGTGTGTGTCTGTGAGCTCTTTAGCTAATGATAACGTATCAGATTATCAATAGAAAACATAGTCCACAAATAAATGTTGATGTATTATTATACAACACTGTGCAGAGATTTTAGAGACTCTAGATGTTTACATTCCTATAACATCAGGAGGTGTCTGATTGAGAGCCACAAACCAGGGCTAAGAGTTTGGTAAAACAGACACCGGTTTATATCTTCAACTAATGATAATTAATCCTTTGTTTTAGTCACGTTTTAAGCAGAAAAATCCAAATATTTGCTGGTTCCAGCTCCTTAAATGTAAGAATTTGATCTTTTTCTCTGTTTAACATGATAGTAAAGTGAATATCTTTGAGTTTTGGGCTGATAGTTCAACAGAAAACAACATATGAAGAAGTGATCCTAGACTGTGGTAAATTACAACAGGCATTTTGTTAGGAAAATACTGAAAATAATCAACAATGCAACCCTCCATTGGTTTATGTGATAACTAACCTATGCGATTAGTATGAGAGGAGCTATATTCAAGTGACAAGATTCAGTTGATTTCAATTAGTGTGAGATTTGACTTGATTAAAGTATGAAATTAACAAAGCCGCTATGTTGTGATTAGCGCTGGCTAAACCCCGTTAGCTACTTGGCTAAATGATAGTTAGCTCCGGCGGAGAACACCCGGTGAACCTCTGAGGAAAGCCGAACGTTCTTCAGGTCAAACTTTATCCGGTTACACAAGCATATAGATTAGTCAGTTTAATTGTGGTGAATATACTCAGTTACATTCCCCAAAAAACAAATATAAATGAATGAGTCTTCGTGCGCTGCTCTCCCTCTCTGTTAGCATCCTTAGCTAGCTGCTAGCGGACCGGCTGCAAGGACAAAACCGACACATTTCTTCCCAGATAATCAAACCAGTAAAGCAGCGCTTTGTTAAAGAGATTAAATACAAACCTCTGAACCGATCATGTAAAAGTCTCCATCCTCTTCGAGCTGAAATTTGACCGGTTTTTGTCCAAACGTCTTGCTAAGCGCCATACTGACATCCAACAACAAAGCTCCGTGCTAATGCGCAGGCGCGAATTTTAGGAACGTCCTGTCGCTGGAAAATGACGTTACAATAAAGTGTCTTCAGAGACAGTTGAGAAAGAGACTCTTTGGTATCATTAAACCTGTCAATCAGCAAATGAATCTATAAAAAATATTAAAGTATCAGTAAAATAAAGACCCTCAACTTAAAAATTATAATATAACTTTGCAACTCCTTTGAAACATCCAGTGGAAAGTAACTAAGTACATTTACTGAAATGCAAATTTTAAGTATTTGTGCTTTAAATTTCTTTGTTACACTTTATACTTCTACTCCACTAAATTCCAATGGGAAATCTTCTACTTTTACTGATGTTGTTTTTTTTCAGATTAAATTTTAAACAGAAACTTGAGTTTCTAAAATGATGTTTTGTTAACGGTGAAACTTTGGATCCTTGAAGTACTTTTTGTTGCTTAAAGATTCACTGAAGGACCATTGTTACTGCCACTAACTGAGCTTTTAAACAGTGTGGTGTTGCTACTTATACTTAAGTGAAAGATCTAAATATTTCTTGTACCACTGTGATCCTCAACAAAACATCTTTTATTATTATTTTAGCTTGTTTGAGCTTCTGTTGACCAAACTACTTCAGTAACAAAACCAAACAAATTCTTACTGGAGAGCAACATAAACTCATGTTCATCTAAATCAATAAACAAACGCAGAGATGCAGCAGGAGGTAAAATTTCTTAAAAGAAGAGAAAAGAGTCTTTGTACTTTTATAAACTTAATGTTTATTCGTATATACATGAATATATTAATCTATAACCAAGAAAGGAGAGAATGTACAATGCAAAACAAAATCTCTATATACAAATCAATAAATAAACAAAGACATAATCAAGGACAGTTTTGTTTTCTACATGGGTTTGTGTTCTTGGGAAAGGTAGGAAAAGTAAATCAAAGAGGAGATCGCAGTTAGAAAAAGTTCTGATATCCTTTGTTAAAATGGAAAATGGCACCCGAGCACAGTTCAGGGGAACAAAACAAAAAAAAATTAAGAATAAAACACACACACCACGCCAGCTGACTTCCAGTTTTTAGATTTTTTTTTCTTGTAAACGCAGCCTTTTTTTTTTTTTGTTCAAACTCGCACAGAATCAGGTCAAATCACAAAAGGTACGTCATTTCAACACGAGTCTACAACGACACACAGACCAGTCCAACATCAACCTCATCAGCACAGAGACGCTCGCAGGCTCATGAATTCATTCACAAGTTCCACTCGTGTGCACATCCATCCTACGTTCTCAAACCTGACAGAGAAAACCAGCACACTTCAGTGAGAGATGGAGCTGCTGCAGAAACCCCAGAGTAACTGTTCACAGCAGGAAACCCCGAGTCTCTGGTTAATATGTTCTTTTTTTAAATTATAACGCCAAAGAATCATAAAGTTTTTGTTCCAAACAAACACCACAGTGAAGAAACTGATGCTGCGTTCAAGTTATGTTGGGAAAAGTCTGTTGATATTCTATTTCTATTATTGTCAAGTTAGAGTCTCTAAGTGTCGAGAGACGGACGAACACATAGTTGGTTTGTGTCTTTTCTTGGGATTTGTTGACAATAAGGAAAATAAAGAATAACACAAGGTTAGGTCCTTTAAGAAAATCTGTACGGTTCAGTTCTCGCCCATAATCTATAGTGAATTTGTGTCACCGTGCTGCATTCAAGGTCCATCTGCTATGAAAGAAAGGAGGAGGAACTCTTATATTCCACTTACTGTGTCTAAATACATTTAACAGAGAAAAAAAATCATTTCTCTACATTGTTTTGATGAAAGTTTGTGTCCCTTGTTGGGCGTTCACCAGAGATATAGTGGTTTTTAAAAGGTTTTTAAAGGGTTTTCATCCCTGAAACATCAACAAAGGGAGCAAAAATATATCTGGTGTTAAATGTTGAGCAACAGTTGAAGGAAACAAAGTTCTTACACATTATCAGGATCAAAAACTCACTGTCGATCACTTGTATTCACTCTATTAAAAGCATTTCGTGACTGAAACTTGGTTAATAACGTGACTTTCAAGTGGTTTCCTTCATATAATTCAACCAGAAATTTGCTGCTACATGCGTCTGTCAGTGAACGTCTCTCGGATGCAGCGTTTGTTTGGAATAAAAACCTGGTTTTAAAAGGCAGAGACGCTCCAGCTGTTTGATCCTCACAGACATATAAACATGAAAAAATAGGATTTAGATTCATGAAAGTGGAGTTTCTACAACAGCTTCACCTGCAGCTCCAGACAAACATCTTCAAGTCTAATTCTCCACAGGGAACTGGGTCCAGAGGATTTTTTTCATAGTGTTCTGATGTTTTTTAGTTTTCCAGAAAAATGCGACAACAGTAAACATACAAACGTGTTTTTTTCCCCACTGTGAAAAGGCAGAGGACTCATCTGAACACAAACCTTTTCCTCTCTTTCCTTGTTATTTTTGGCACATGGAGGATCAAGCCTGACGCCTTCGCTGCTCGCCAACAAGATGAGCGAAGGGCGGACGTTCACTACGACACCGTTAAGGGGGAACGAGACAGCTTTTTTTTTTTTTTTTTTCAGTTCACAGTGCTCGACATGACGCGCCGATCAACAGGCGGAGAGGGCAGAGTGAAAAGGTCGAAGGTCACAGTGTTCAACAGCGAAGGATTTCACGCCACAACATCCACGACAGCCGGACGACGTGCTCCTGCCGCTCATCACCATATTGCTTTTTCTTTTTTTTTCCTTTTCTTTTTTTGGGCGCTTCATTCATTTGATCGTTAAGAGGATTATGAAAATTATGAACTTCATGCAGGTGAAAATAACTAAATAAGAAAAGGCAGTACATGGTCGCAGTGCAATCCAGGCTCATCTAGTGTTTGTTGCTGTGATATGAACAACTCATCAGGAAAAATCCAACCTCACATATTCAATCATAACCAGTGTTTTTTGTTTTTTTTTGTGAATCCCACTTTTCCCTGAATTAGTACTTTCCTACATTTCCCAGAATGCTATGCGACAGCAGAAAGGGTGTGAAAACTTCCCTGTTGATCAAATTGACTGGTCGCTCAACCCCGCCCCCTGCTGGACACAGCAGTTCAAGCTCTGGATTAGCATGGTTAGCATTATTAGCATTATTAGCATGGAACTGCAGTGACACAGATGCTCTGTGTGTTTATCTGGTCCAATGTGAAACTTATACTTATAATATAATGAGTTATTTTTCAATACAAGAACAATCCTGTTTCTCTGTTTCCATTTTCTCAAGAACGACCTGCTGTAAGTTCTTTTCTCTCACACTAATTAGTTTCATCTTGTTATTATAAAATCTGTAATTTGACTTTCGGAAAGAGCTTTACAAATAAAGATTATTGTAATTATCATAAAATCAACTCTTGTCTACTTTCTTCTGAAATGAAGGACTCGTTCTGTCAGAAACAGCAAAGGATTTCGATGGTGAATCTTTAGCTTTGAAACTGTACATGTGCCTGAGCTGCACAGAGGCAGCAAACAAACGGGTCGGTGTTTAACTTGCAGGAGAAACTGCACAATCCAGAAAAGAAGCCCTTTAACAACGACTGCTGTGTAGTAGCTGTTAGAAATATCTCAACGATGCAACATTAACGAAATACGAACCCCAGAACTGCTTTGTTTAAGAGTGATAAGATGTTTTTAGGTTGGATTTTTCCTTTAACAGAAACAGCTGGAGGACAGCACACAGACAAGAAAGAAGAGTTTGTTCCCTCATGTGCAGTTTGGCAGCGTCGTTATCCTTCAGTCGGGCTCCTACGCACAGTCTCATTCAAACTGTTCCAGCTCTGGAAACCATCAAACTGCATCGTTTCCACTCCGACTGCGAGTCAGAGCCCACACAGGAAGAGACTTTGCTGCCATCAGCGACACGTTAACCACAGAAAAACATCCTGCGGGATAAATCAGCAGGACTCGTCTGCTGCGTCCGAGACGCACAGGCCCGTCATGGCACATTTGGAGAGTGGTTACTAATGAATATGAAGAATGAGCCGCCGTGTTGGAAGAACAAAGACCCACAGTTCATCACCTCTGCCCGTTCAGTGGTACAGTCCAGGGTTAAACCAAAAATATCAGTTTGAATATTGTTCTTTTATCCTCAGTGACCACAGACAGAGAGAAACCACAATATCATGGTTCTTATGTCGCTGTCTGTTGTGTCCCAGAGTTTCTGTAGTGCAGCTCAAGGTAGATCATTATTATTATTATCATTATTATCATTATTATTATTATTATTATTATTATTATCATCCTATAAAATAATGAATCTGAAAACACTACTGAGTGGGTGCAGTAGGCCAGCCTTCACTGCTGCTAACACTAAAATAAAAAGTCAGATTTTAGCGTCTCAGATGTTTGATGTTTCCTCAAAACAATAAATGTTTAATGAATGTTGATTAATGAATGAATGATGTTTAAACTTTATCTTATTTGCAATTATTACGGTCAAATTCAATTATATTAAATGTTTTTGATCGAAATCTATTTTCAGATGGAAGCTCATTCCTGCCAGACAATTGATCCAGAAATATTTAGATAGTTATTAATCATGGTTTGGATAATAATTTCATTTAAGATTCTCAAATGTTACATTTCCTGCTTTTCTTTGAACACATTCACTTGAGCTTTAGAAAAATAACAGGCATTTTTCGCTCTTACTACTATTAAAATACCGGTAATCAATAGTAAAAGTTGCTCTCTGCAGCCCAAGTAATCGCAATTCAAAATTATATGATACAAAGTCAAATTATTTACTTGATATGATCATTTTGACTTTGTGTCTCATAATTTGGATTTTACATTTTGCATTGTGAACATCTCTTGTCAGAAACAACAGAGAAGAAAGAGGAAAGTATGTCATGTAGTAAATGTTTGAATCTTTGCTCTTCCATTATCAAAATTAAATTAAATTAATCAACTAACTATTAGTATTTTTTATTTCTTTTTTAACCCGTTGCATCTACTTTTTCTCTTCCCGTTTTGTCTGTTCGAAAACTGAAGAACTTTCTGAGGACAGCAAAGGCGGTGAATTATGTTTCCGATGTTTCTTCCAACATGGCGGCCGGTGGACAGGAAGTAGAGAGAGCAGTGACGTGCAGCTCGTACGACCTCTTCAGAAAGATAATTAGCAGCACCATCAGAGCAGAGAGATGCAAGAAAACAAACAAAAAATAATGTACAAAGCAAAGTGGAAAAAAAAAGTGTTGATATCGCGATAAGTCTATTAACAAAATCTCATGGTCCATCTGGAGGGAACGTACTGCACAGTCGGTGTTAATGATATATACACTCAGTTTTTGTTTTGTTTTGTTTTCAGCTCGTTTGTTCTCCACTAACAAACCGTCCCAGTCACAGGACGACCACCTCCTTCACGGTGTAGTGGTTACCATTCATAACAAAAAGAAAAGAAAATAGTGGCATATGATTCATGGCTGTGCCCACAGGACCGGGTTTCGACACCATGTCTCCATTTTGACTTGACCTTTTGTTTAGGTTTTTTTTTTGTAACATGGCAGCGTTCAGAAGTTAAAAGAGTTCAGATTCCTCCACGTCAGTGTCGCTGGTGTTAAAATGCCGACATGAGTCCCAGCGTCCGAGAGCGGAGAGAGAGCCGAAGGTTCAGAGCCGCGGTCTCAGGGGACGCTGTCGACATCAGGAGCCCTGGCGGCGAGACGGTAAAGGCGGCGGCACAGTCACGACAAAAGTTCCCTGAAAAAATAGAAACACATTCGAACGCCCAGCTGATTGCTGCGGCTTCGTATTGTTCACTTATGTACACTCCATGCCAGGAGGGGGCGTGCGAGACGACTGCAGAGGGATGGCGGCTGCTGAGGGGTTTAAAAAAAGTGTTTCATCGAAGGTGCAAAACTCCTCCAGTGAGCAAGAGGACTGAGAGGAATGTCTGTAAGATCTGACCAGCTGATGTTCAAATGTAAACAAATGTAAACAAAAAGTAATGGACCAGGAAATGAAATGGATCTGCTTCTCCACACTCGACACGACCAGTCACGTGACGCCGGTGAGAGAGTTCGACTGGTTCAGCCACTGAGCAGCAGCGCACGTCCCCGACGCGGCTGCTTGTTTTCCCCACCTGCGTGTCCCTCTGCTTCCAGGAACCTGCGGCCGAACAGAAACAGCTTCTACGTGGGCGTTTCCTGCGACGGACTCGGCCTCAGCTGTTGCTAAGTGCTAAGATGCTCCTCCGCTTCCTGCTGATCCGCAGGAAAGCTGCTTGGTCGTTTTCTCCTCTGGCATCTCAAGTCTTTGTCCAAAACCAAAACTCAGATACTTCAGGTTAAGTTTCCCTCCAACAGACGCGAACAGAAATGTTTCCTCTGAGGAGCGGAGGCCTGAGAGGGTTGAGGGGGTGGAGGGGGAGGCAGGAGGCGGCGCATTTCTCTCCTCAGAAGATCCCTTTCGCAATTTTCAGTCCCTTCTGTTTCATGCGAGGCAGCGTCGAACTGGCCACGTTCTTGGCCCGCACCGGCCGCCCCAGGCCGCGCTTCTTCAGCACAAAGTCGTAGTTGGCAGTGGAGTTCATGGCGTAGAAGACGTTGGCGTTGTCCGGGATCCGCAACTCTGCAGAACGAGACGACAGAGAAGAAGAAATGTCACAGTCAGTCAATCAATCAATCAGACTTCATTTATACAGCACTTTTCATACAAACAGTGCTTTACAGAATAAAAGCAATAAAACACACACACACACACACACACACACACACAACCACGTTTACATACAGAACAATAAATGACCAAGTAATAAATAAAAACAACAGAAATGAGACAATAACAACTTGAAAGCAAAGATAACGATAGCGTGATAAAGATAAAATAATAAAACACTGAATCAGAGGAGATGTATCAAAGTGAGTATAAATACAAGTAGGGTATTAAAATTAAAATAATCCAGAAAATAATCATAGAATCAAAGGACAAACTGGGTAAAACAGCTTAAAATAAATAAACAGATGGAAAGATAAATAAATAAAAAGCCAGAATAAAAAGTCTGAAGCTGAACACAACAAACAGCACAATCCAAACCCGAGACACTAAATCATCCGGAGCTTGTTTCTAGTGTTTACCTTTGTCCTCAGAGATTTTCTGCATCAGCTCGTACTCCTCCGTCTTCTCTCTCTCCAGGTTGTGTTTGATCATGGCCTTCCTGATGACGGCTGGAGTCTTGTCTTGACTCGTCACCTGCATCAAGGGACAAAACCATAAAAGCTCTTGTTGAAATATGAGTAAAAATACTTTTTTAATGTATTTAAAAGCCATTAAAACTACATCTATTCCTTCCCATTAACTATTGTAATCTAGATCAGACTGAATCTGATGTGAGATATGCATTAAAATCTAAAGTCAAACTTCATCTGTGTGTCTTGTTTGTTAGTTAGCACTGACGCTTCAAAACAGTGTATTTTGCAGCTTTTTCTGATATTTAATGCTCATGAATGATTCAATTTTTCTTTATTGAAACAAATATCATGGAAATTACAACAGAAAAACAGAAAGAGTTCAGAGAATCATCACTCCAGTATTTCCTCACCAGGATGCTCTTGTACATGTTGCCGTTCTCCACGTCCAGGCTGACCCTGATGATGCAGCAGTCGTCCACCTGCTGGTTGTACAGCGGCAGCGACAGGGTGGAATAGTTCGACACCGCCGACACCGAGCGTTTGTGCGAGCGGGAGGCCGACAGCGGCGTGGAGGAGGAGACGGAGGAGGACGAGGCGCTGCTGGAGCCGGAGGCCGAGCCGGAGCTGGAGCCCGTCCCGGACGTGTCCAGAGACGACAGAGACGTGCACTCCCAGAACTGAAGAGGACGGGGAGGAGAGAACATCAGCGTTTTCACAGGAGGCTGACGTCAGAGGAAAATCATTAATTAAAGATGCGCTCTAGTAATTCTACACATGAAGACGAGCTGACGAGTCATGACTGGAAACAGTCGTAACGTCTGATGTCCAACACAGAACCTGCTTCAGAAACTGGGCCGTGGAGTTTGAAAAAAGTGGCTTTTCACCAACAAGGAGATGCTACCAAGTTGCATGATGGGAAATGTAGGATCCAGTGTTTTTGTAACTTGAGCCATACTGGGTTTTTCAGGAGTCACATTCTTTATTTAATCTGTATTTAATCTGTATTTTACACATCTGCTGTTTTAATCTCTGCAGAATTGTTCTACTGATTATTATTCAGACTCTGAAACCGGAAGGTGACGGCTTCAAATGTCACCAGAGAAGATCAATTTACAACTAATTCTCACATTTCAGAAGCTGCAAACAAACAATGTTTTGAATTTTTTCTTAATAAATTTGATCAAAACCGTGTAATTTAATTTTCTGTCAGTGAACTAATCGTTTAATTGACTAATCCTTTCATACGTTATGTTTTGCTTTGTTAGTTTCTGGCACCTTGAGTATCTGTGCAACATTTCACAGATATCTAATGGTTGTAGAAACATTTCAGCCCGGACGCAGAGCGACGGAGGTATAAAGCACCGCAGAGCAAATATAAATATAGTTAAATATGGACAGCCCGTTGTAATGATGTCATATATAAACAAACTTAATCAAGTTTCTAGGATAAAAATGGAAATAAAAAAGTAAAACAAATTACTGTTGACGTTGTATCTGCTGCTGGAGCTTCTCTCCCCAAAGCAGAGACGGTGAGTTTCACTGAAGGAGTCGACGTCTGTAGAAAAACAAAAACAGAGAGCATCAGCAAACGGCCGCAGAGGAGGAGACGACCTACAGAAGAAGCTCAAACTAACTGTACAGGTCACCAGTGACGTCTCTCGTCCTTACCTTTCTCTCGTGTCCTTCGGGGGAGTCGGACAGGAAGCTGGCGTTCACGTCCTCCAGGTCTGAACCGCTGGAGCTGACGGAGGTGACGCTGAGAGCGTCGCCGCTGTCCCCCCCGCCTCCTTGGTACGGTCTGTAGTGCGAGTGGTCGAAGGACTTGGAATGGGAGCCTGCGGCGCCGCTGGAGCCCGCCTCCGTCAACTGCCGGCTGGACGGGATAACGAAGAAGGGAAGAGTCAGGTTTCACTTATTTGTCTGAATGTGATGATTTTAATGCGACTTTACGGCTCAGGTTTCATCACTGTCACTTACTCGCTCCAGCGTTTCATGATGCCTCCGTTCTTCTTGGCCCTGAGCGTGTTGCTGGCCGACTCTGACAGAGGCTCGATCTCACAGGACAGGTTGTAGCTGCGGGAACAGGAAGTCAGGATGATGACTGTGTTCATTTGAACTCATCTCACAGGATAAAGACAGGACGACCTTGGTATTTAAAAAAAAAAAAAAGCCATCCTGTCGATGAAGTGCCCAGAAATCCTGCGGTGATGTGTCAGTGAACTCAACACAAGGCTGTGTGCCGTGACGGGATGATGACAGAGGTGAGTCCAGATCTTTCCGCACACTGAACCTGACACATCCTGACAGGCTGAGGCTCTCCCGCCCTCATAGTCAGAGGTGTAACAACAATAACAAGGTGGTGAGCTTCACTGACCTCTCTGCCTCGCTGAGCTTCTCCACGCCTGCGAACCACTCTCTGAAGTGGCTGTCCTGAGTGAAACTGTAGTTGTTGGAGGCGAGCTGGAGCAGTTTGATCTGAGCGATCACCTCAAACTCCTGCAGACACAGAGCACAGCAGCAAACAGGTTAGAAAAGGAATCAGTGCTTCAGCCTTTAATTTGCCCGGTTTGTTTATTTTTGTCTGTTCTGAGCTGAAGATGATTTTATTTGGATTATTACCTTTCTTCTCTTCTCAAAGTTGATGAGACCACCCTGCAGAAGAGACAAGAACGTGAGCAACAAGCCAAAAGGAAAAAAAGGTATCGCAGCATCAGCTCATGCTACACAGCAGCCTGACCTCAGTGTAATCCTTCATGGCAGTGTCCATCATCACCAGGTCCGTCAGAAAGGTCCCCAGGTAAGGAATCGTCCCCTGCATCACTCCCTGTTCACAGAGGGGAAACCAGCGGAGGTAAACATGGAGGCCGAGCGGGAAGATAACCCTCCACAGATTCTTCTTAAACGTGGAGCAAGAAAACGAACTACACAGATTTACTGGAGAAACTAGAGGCAACATTTCCCCTTTTTTTGTAAAATAAAGCTTTTGATGAATATAAAATAAAAACTATTCACTTCCAAAACAGACATTGTGTTAATCTATGAATTGAATCAATTGCAGTGACTTCACTTGCCACCAGATGGAGCTGTTGGTCCAAAATTGATGTTTATTGTTCTCAGCACAAACCACTGAGACAAACATTTCATTTCTTTTATTTTACTGTTTCTTTGTGCTGTTTCCGTGCCGTGGACTCACCAGGTCTCTCTGCTGCTGGTGTCTCCTCTGAGCTCGTTTGGGGTTGATTTCCAAAGTTGCGAACTTGGACGTTCCCTCCTGAGGAGCAGAAACAAGACGGTCCATCAGTCCCACCGTGTTAAATACTCAAGAGAAACAAACTGCAACTCTTTAAATCCTGTGCAAAAGTTTCCCATAATTCACATACAGGGCTTCATCACCTGCAAACATCCCAAACAAGAACAGGCAACCCTTTAGTTTACAATGTTTTCAAGCTATTATAATAGAAACTTTCCTCTTAATTTCCAAAGATTTAGCCGTTAATTACCAAGAGATTTCAAAGAAAGGCCGACTTCAGTTGGTATTAACTTCTTAGTAGGTCAGCGAAACTTTGACTTTGAGCTCCCAGACATTATCGACCTGCCTGAAAATCTGAATATCAGTTTAACTGAAGTCGATGCTGCATGTTGGTCTGTGGTGGAAACGTTATGTATGTCAGTATGACCATGAAAACTAATGTGACCATATTTTCAGGCTGAATTTTCTTCTAAACACTTTTTCTTTGTCGCTGAATTTCAGAGGAAAAAATCCATGAGAGGAACAGTGGTGGGAGAAAATCCACCTCTTGAGTTCCTGCTCACATTCCTCAGAGTGACGTAAGGCCGAGGGGCCTTCTGTAACCCGAGCCCACTGAAGTGGAGCGAACGCAGCCCGGTCTGAGCAGATAGAGCGAGAGAGCGGCGACGCCCCGAGGTGTTCGCTTACACCAGAGCCCGTTATCTACACCTGCCAGAGGTTCCCTCCCTGTGGAGTGACGTCAGCAGGGATTCCCTCAGAGGAAGCCCCGAGCGCCCACTCACCGTGACTTCAGCCAACGCCTCGGGTTTATAAATAGGTGATAACACCGTCACCGTCTCCAGGCTTCATTAGGTCACACTCTAAAGATGTTTAGTGTCGACACCTAACCTCAGTTTGAAAACAGCTTTTTGCAGCTGATGATGAGCTGGTAATATTCTGTAGAGACGCAGACTGTGAAGAAGAAATTTCTGATTTGAAAAGTCTTTGCTCAGATCAGATAACAGGCGGATGATTAAGCTAAATGTAATTTGTCTGTTCTGGGCTAATCCAGTCAATTATACCAAGTTACTACATCTCAGTGATCATTATAAAGCAGTTTCCCACCGCGGCCTAAAACAGGTTTCCACCGTCTGACACTGCTGGCTGACTCCCCCTCAGAGAAACCCCCCCCCCCCGACTCCTCCCCACCCACCCCCGATGTTAACGGACAGTCTGAGCCGTAGTTCTGTAAAAACACTGACAAATAGATACTGTAACTCCTGTCATCATTCGCTGTCTTTCTTTGCCATGATCTAGGGATCCATTTATAATTCTTCCATGAAGTCAGCGAGTTACACTGTGGGGTACATTACATTTAAGTAAGGCACCATTTAAAGTACGCCCAATTAGCTACCAGCACTTCCTGTTTGCAGCGTGCCGATGGATGAACAGAAGACTATCACTGGATTAATGTGATACTGAAGAAAAGTGATGACGGTGATGATTCCCAGGCAGCTGCTGGAGTGTCTTCCCTCTATGATTTCTAAGTGGATTTATGGATGTTCATTTGTAATGGACATAATAATAACGATATCCTTGGAAAGCGTAAGTCGCACTGAAGCTAAAAATATTCCCATCATGTCTGCGTGTTCAGATTTGACTGAGTTATGACTCAAAAAAGTTGTGACGTGATGTGATGTATTTTACGTGTTCAAGCCTTCTTAGTAATAATATTTCATCAAGCTTTCTCTGTGTGTAAATGTCAGTTGTTATGACAACAGCAGAATATGAAAAACATGTAGATTTGTCGTCTCATTTCCTGTTCAGTCATGTTTCCCTGCGTCCTCGTATCGAGCTGCAAAACACTCGGAAGGTGTCGACGCCTCTCTGCGTTGACCGCCATAAATCACATTAACGATCGCAACAGGTCCGTCAGCTGCAGCGCGCCCACCCAGGACACCGTGAGTAATATATGGACACTGTGATCCAAAAGAACACGGTACACTGTGTCCCCGCACTGCCGGATGTTCCTCTGCAGCTGCTGCGAGACAGACATGAGGAAGTCCAGCGCCGGGACGGGTCACAGAGCCCGGCCGCCATCTGTTCAGCTGCCACATGCAGGCGTTACGTAACTCCTATAGATTCATCAGCTGTTTTATCGGATTAATAGAGTCTGATTAGAAGCAAACACATTTATTTTATTCCTCTAAAGGGAAGAAAAATCCTCTGTCTTATTATCTAATCATCATTCAGCAGTCACAGAGAGACGTTTGTTATGTCGACCAGACTGAGCCACACACTCTTTTACTGTGTTATTCAGATTTTAAATCACTCTGGATAAAAGCCAAAATACCAAATACCTCAACACAAGCCTCACACCTGATCTGTGAATACACATACGAGCAGGAAACTTCAAATATTAAAGTAGTGCTGCTTCTTGGAGATTTGTGTGTGCGCTGTCGAGCAGCTGCGACCCACCTTCACCAGCAGCTCTCGGCTGAGGGAGTAGTTGTTGTCGTCTGAGAAGATCTCTGACAGCTCGCGGAAAGTGCGGAAACTCTCCCTGTGAAAAACAAACAAACAAACAAACAAACCTCTTTAGCCCGTTGTCCTAATGTGGTCAGAGCTCCTCACTGCAAACCAGACGACATGTACGGAGCCCTTTTGTATTATCGAAGCAACGTGAAGTTTACTCTGAAAACCCACCGTGACACTTCCTCCCAGGTCCTCTTCAGGCGGTGGATGGCGTTGCACTGCAGGGCGGAGAGGATGGCGCGCAACGAGGAGAAGTTCTTCAGGATCCGACACTCCTGAACACAACATGAGCGACAATCCGGTCAGATAAGAAACAAACTGCTCGATGCAGCGTGAATAAACCAGGTGTGAATAAAGTAGCGGGGACAGCGGTCGCTCACCCGGGCCACGTCTATCCACCTCTCCAGCAGCCGCGCTCTCTGGTTGGGTTTCAGCGTCGGGTTGCTCAGGCAGGTGGTGATGACACAGTTGGTGACGGAGTTGAACTGGGCCACGGTGGCTCTGATGGTGGGAGCCAGGTGCTCCTTCCCCTTCTTATCCCGCTGAGACCAGATACCCCCGAGGCAGTGGTAGGGCACCACCTTCTTAAACAGATCCTGAGGAACAGTGAGAAGGCGGGGTTTAAAAATATGAGTGAGACCATGTGATTCCACGGTTTCTGTTTGAAAGGGTCACTTCACACAGAGAGGTCAGTTTACTGGTGAAGAAGAAGATAAAAGATGTTGCCAAGTTGCATTATGGGAGATGAAGAATCCAGGTTTCGTCTTTGTGCTGGAGTCAAGGAAACTTTAATTCCATCGTTTTCTGCTTTAAAAATGTGGTTTTAATCTGATGCTAACAAAAAACAGTCACCTTGATGGATTAGCAATTTAAGGAAAATTGTTGTTTAAAAACCTGATATCTTCATTTAATAAGTTCAGTCAATAATTAATCAATAATTTTAGTCATTTTTCCAATAAGAAACCAACTGGTTTTAGCTTCTGCAGTCTGGAGCTTCTCCTGGTTTAATGTGTGAACTGAACATCTTTGTGTCGAAGACAAAAAAATACATTTGAAGATGTCACCTTAGGTTGTTTCACCATTTTCTGACATTTTATGGACTAAACAATTAATAAAAATTACAATAAGCAGATTAATCCAGAACCAAAATAACCATTAGCTAGAACCTAAAAGCCTGTCCTGCCTTTTATTGATCTGAAGGTCAAACTGTCTGTGATTCTCTACAGGTGAGTGACTGCGCAGGTGAACAGAGGCAGAAATGTGTTGATAGGGGGAAAAGGAAAACGTCCTCACCGCGTCCATGAGCGTGAACTGCTCCGCGACCATGATGGGGTCAAACGACAGGAAGCTAAAAGCAGGAAGTTCGTCCTCAAAGCCGCTCTCTTCCTGCGTAGCAAAAGGGCAGCCGATGTGTTCCCCTACAGAGATTTAAAAAAAAAAAAAAACAGAAAACTTTTTTCACAGCGCTGCCTCGACCTGAGCTCAACCTCAACACACAGTTCCTGCTCTGGAAACATCTCATCCTCTCTTTGACCTCGGCGTTCTCACCACTTGTACCGAACTGTTCTTTACAAGTATCACAACATGTGACATTGTGTCTACGGCTGCATGAAACGTGCTCGACAGGAAATGAAAAACAAATCTAGTGTTTTTTTTCTCTTTGGTCTTTACTAGTTTCTACTGGGACACGCCCCCCGTCCCTGAGTCCCTGCCCTGTTGTCCCTCTCCTGTCCTGCCTTCATACCATCAGGATCAGGCTCACACTGCTGTCGGCGGTGGAAGTGGGCTAGCAGGTTGCGGGCGCGGCGCTCCAGGTCCGAGCCGGGGAAGTGGAGGTGAAGGTAGGACAGGAGCTGGTGCAGACAGTCGTAGTTGGGGGGGCTCCAGAAGTCCTCAGAGTACTGGTCCAGCCACGCGCCCAGGATGGACGAAACAGTGCTGCAACACACACACACACACACACACACACACACACACACACACACACACACACACACACAGGAAAAGGACAGAAATTAAAAGATGAAATGATATAAACAGTAAAATAAATATAAATGAGGCAACAGTTTAAGATGATTTTAAAGTTGCAGACACTGACACCTGTTGGTAAATAAATTCTCTGAGTGCGGAACGATAAACTTATTATTAACTTAATTAAACTTGTTATTGCTGCCTCTAGAATAAGTATGATGGAAGCCCAGAAGGGACAGTATGGCCTAGAATTACTGGAGTTTAAAGGTGTCAAGTGTCTCCTGATGGACTATAACTGTATATACAAACGCTTACATCTACAGCAGACAAGAGAAAATATTTAAGATTTGTTCTAAATTAAATTCAAGAAGAAGAAACCACGTGTTTTAGGACTTTAGGACTTCACAGCAGCAGCTCTCTGTCGTTAAAGCAGAGCTGCTCTGTCTATAAATCTCTCAGTGACTCAGGACCAAAATACGTCTGTGACCGTCTTGGACCATCTGAACTTTCTGCTGCTCACTGTTCCCACAGTGTAAACTAAACACGGATAGTAGCATAGTACTATTACAAGTGTTATTATAGAGCAGTTCAAGGTTAGAGAAAACATTACTTCACTGTTTATACTCACAAACACAACAGGAAATGTAAGAAATTACACATAATACAGTTTATTTACATGTAAAGTGACTTTATATCAACTGTTTTTCACTGAGACTCAACATGTCTATAATTAACTGAAAATATTTTTCAAAAATATTGTTTTTAACAGTCTAAGTTTCTTTCAGACGGTCTGTAGACATAATTAAGATGCTGTGTTTAATACGTTCGTCAACAATGTTAATCAGACAACAGATACCCATAATCCTTGGTTTCAGTCATGCTGACATGGATGACACGAGCTGACAAAGGTGCATTGTTCTCAAGCAATGCTAACAATGCTAACAATGCTAGCGATGTAAGGACCTGTTTTAGTGAAACTGAAGCTCCAAAGCGCTACAGTGTTTTTTTCCTGTGATTCATTACATTTTTATCAGTTCATGAACTGTGTTTTGCCCCCCCACCCCCACATTCTGACAGGTGTCTGAGAAAGAAAAACAACCCACAGAAACATTCGGTTGACACCGCTTTAACCCGGCGCTGTGGTTGTGCTCGGTGATTAATGTTGGCAGCTCGGCGCTGAAGGTCGCGGCAGACTTACTTTCTCAGCTCTGTGCAGTCGTCCTGGGAGACTCTGTGAGCTGTGGCTGCAGGCACATTTTGGAGCTTGGCATACCTGAAACAAAAACACACCGGATCAGTGTCGTTCAACAAACAGCATTTAAAATATGTCATCATTAGCCTAACGTTAACATGTCATATACACCTTTGTGCTTTCTACTTTCACTCGTCTTGTAAGAACAGGTGTTTCATTCTGTAATCGTTTGATATCTTAACGTTGCACAGACTCTATTATTCCCAGATGAAGCGATGACGTTTTGTTCTGATGTTTCACCTGTTCGTAATCGAAGTCTAGGATAAGTTATCTAACCCAGTCTTTCTGATCATGCAGTAAACTTCGCTCTGTTTGTGTGAAGCACTGGGAACACGATTCGCTGACAGTGATTCTTGCAGCAACAAGTTCCTCATCCTCAACTAATAAATATGAAAAAATGGCTGTTTTGTTTGGAATGGTAATTGCAAAAGTTAATTCTACGACTGTGGAAGCTGCACCCACATTTGATTTGTGGTTGGGAGAAATGGCAAACACACAGCACCTGGAGAGACTTTTATTATGAAGACGGAGGAGGTGTGTTTGATAAGATCTGGGACTCTGCACTGAAATTCTTTCAGGGTAAAAATGAATGTGTAAATAAATGTTAAGCAACATGCTCTGTATTCTTTTGCCTTTTTTTTTAATATTGTAATATGTAGTATATATACTTCTGTTCTCTCACCCTGCAATGTATTAAAAAATAAAAAAACATATTTTAAAAAGTGGAATCGTGGTGTCATAAAAGGCAAAAAATCAAGTTAAAGCTCCATATTTTCTTCTTCTTCTGTGTTTTATTTGAAGTGTTGATCCATAAGAAGATATATTTGTGGTTTTAAGAACCAAAAACCATCTCAGTGTAGTTTTACATCTCCTCTCTCAGGCTTCTCTCTGGAGCTCTAGTAACAACAGGTCGGTGAGCCAATCAGAAGAGAGGAGGCTCTGAGCCTCTCTTCTGATTGGCTGACTGTTTTCTGAGTGATCCAATAAAAATAAAGCAGATTTCAGGTAAAAAACACTCAGAGAAACCAAATCCTGCAAGGTTTGGATGGTGGGTCCAGGTGGGCGGGGCTTGGTGACTGCTTTGTTGTGACATCACAAAGTTCCAGAAGTCCTGACGGCTGGTTTTAAGGCTCAGTTTCTGAATACAGGCTGTGTGCATTTCTCTGTGGACTGAGGCTTTGATACTTTCACAGTATTAATATAGAAGCTAGAGCTGATCTATAATCACACTACACATGGACACAGACCTTTACACTGGAGGAGCTTTAATTACAAGTAGAGCTGAAACAATTAGTTGATTAATTAATTAGTTGCTTGAAAATATTGTGGGAAAAAAAGCCAAATATTTGCAGATTTCAGCTTTTTAAAGGAGAAGATTTGCTGCTGTAAACTGAATATTTGGTGGAACAAAAACATCGCCCGGGTTGAGAGCCACCAGGTGAGTCGTCAGCCATCACTGTACCTGTTGAGCAGGAGATCCAGCACCTGCTTGGTGGTGGCGAAGGAGCGGTAGGTGCAGAGGAAGATGGTGACGTAGGTGGAGTCTTTGCCCCTGAACGCCGACACCATGTACTCCACCAGCCTCTCCAGCGTGCCGGCCTTGATGGTCCGCACCTTGCAGGTCTCGTAGAGGCTCAGGGCGGCGTCCGTCTCCACGCCCAGCCATCGCTGCCCTTTGCTGGCCGACTGGTGGAGCTGCACCTTCCTCAGCGTGATGGTGAAGATGGCGTCCTCCTCGGCCTCCTCGCCGATCTCCTGCGTCGAGCTCTATAAGACAGAGGGGGGGGGGGGAGACAATGAGACGTTTTACTCCAGCTAACCACCTCACACTAAGTGCTGTCATGTCCTTAAACGCTGAGAACAAAGTGGTGGATTTCTCCGGCTGGAACAACCTCTTTAAATATCTGTTGGGAGCAGATTAGAGGGAGTCGAGGACCGAGAAAAGATGCCACCGTTACCGTGTGGAACGTCAAGTTAAAAATATCTGACGTCTCATTTTGGGCCGAAACCCTTTAATTACGGCCATCTGTGTGACCCTGCTCTCTTCTTTTCGCTCCGTCTCTCTGAGTCACACTTTGTGAATCATGTGCGTTGCCGTGCACAAACAAACAAACAATAGCTTGTTACTGAACAGAGCTTACTGGATAAACTGGTGCTACAATACAAGCCGCAGCCTGTATAAACCCACACTGGGGAATTAACACAAGCTGCTTGTTGCATGAATGAATGAGAGCTCTGTCGGCCGCTGCGTGTCACCGTCACGGCATTTTGTTGCTGTTGTTGTTTTCTCCTGGACATTAAAAACAAAGATGCAACAAACCGCGGTTTCATGGTCTCATCCATCATCCCGGCTGTCAACAACAACCACAGTCATGATGCAAATTCACACATTCATCATGCACGTACCCTGCATTAGCTGCTGAGAGTTGCACAACTAAAACAAATCGATGGATTACAAAACAGCAGCTGATTGACAAAACTTCAGACATAAAACCAGATCTCTCCTGATCA
Source organism: Seriola aureovittata (assembly GCF_021018895.1). Lineage (NCBI taxonomy): Eukaryota > Metazoa > Chordata > Actinopteri > Carangiformes > Carangidae > Seriola > Seriola aureovittata. The sequence continues at coordinate 28,287,568 of NC_079368.1, read as the reverse complement.
TTCCCTTAAAAAACAAAACAAAAACAGAGCTGCGTCTTCTATACGTATAAGCCCTCGGTATTACCAGAGTTTTCAAGTGTGAAATAGCTTTTTTAGGTAGAGCTGCGCAGTAATTCAGTATTATTGTTCAGTGCCTCTCAGGATAAAAACCTCTGTTTGCAGCACTCTGTCATTAGATTACACAAGAGAACAGGCAAAAAAATAAGAGAAAATAATCCATAAAAGATGTCTCGTAAAGACGACACATGAATCAGAAGAGAACTTCATGCAGAAATCCTCGTTTGTAAAAATGATTAGTGGAGCAGCTGATTGACAAAAACAAGCTGAGTAACATCTGACAGAATGAAACCAGATCTTTTCTGATAATTTCCTCTGAGAGACAAAGCTCTGCTGAAGCCGGCTGCAGCTCCAACAGCAGCATCTGCATCATATGTACAAGCCCTTGGTTTTACCTGTGGTTATTACCAGAGATTGCAAGTGTTAAATAGCATCTTTAGGTCAGTACAAGGGCTGGATTCTGATTCAGTTTTATTGTTCAATTAAAACCTTTGTTTGCAGCATTTTGTAGCTGGATTCTACAAAAGAACAGACGATTCAAAAAAAGAAAATAACACATTAAAAAAATGTCTGATTCATAAAGAAACACAGAGCAGCAGAGAGGAAACTTCATGCAGAAATCCTAGTTTGTAAAAGTGATGAGTGGATGTTCGGAGGAAGTCAGGAAGGAGCCTGAGGAAGGGGTTTTGTTACCGGATCTGAGGTGGAGTGCAGGAACATATGGCCACAACAGCCTCATCTAAAAATCAACTGGAAATCAATGCACAGAAGCTAAAAACACCGTCATATGATCCGTCTCCTTATGTTCTCGTTAAGAATCGGACCGCAGCGCTCTGGTTGAGATGAAAGCTGCGACTCAGGGACGTAAAGAGAGACCTACAACGATCAATCCTGGAGGTCAGAGAGTGATGAAGCTGATCCGCTCTGACAGAAGCACGACTGGACTCCTTTATTAAAACGATAATGTAAAGATAAGATCTGACCTGCAGCACATCTACAGTCAGTAAAATGTTCAGAGACAAGTCGTCGCTGCGTACCACTTACTTATATATAATAAAATAACCAATGTTTATATAAAGACAGAACAAAGAAGAGCTGCAACTAACAATCATTTTCATTACTGAGTAATCTGATGATTATTTCATAGATTTATTAATCGTTTTTTTAAATTCCCCACAGAACAAGCTGACATCTTCGTACGTCCTGTTCCGTCTGAACTCCAGCCAAATATCTGTTAAGATATTCAGTTGATCATCTCACATTTGAGAAGCTGAGAGCAACAGATATGTCACATTTCTCCTTAAAGAAACAATCACTCAGTTCTCACTTTCATCATTTTACATGAGATTTTCAACATTTGTCATTTGAAGATATAAAATAATATAAATAAAATCTTATCAACACTGTGTTTTCGGAAACACTGTGATATGAGGACACTGAAGGTACTGAGAAATGTTTATCATTGAAATGGAAACTTGATTCTCTCGACTAAAACAACATGAGCAGAGAGTAAACACCGGGCTGGAGGAGACGGGGTCAAAGTCATCGATACTATGATATTGATCTTAAAGCCGCTGGTCTGCACCGTACTATGGTTTGAGTGTTAATACAGCAGCAGCAAAAAGCTTCAGTTTGTTTGATTCTATATAAAAAAAGCTATAGATCATAAAAGTGACTTCAATTCTTGAAGATGAATTTGTCTTCTTTCATTTTTCAGACTGGAAAAAAAACTTTGTGTTGTATTAAATATAATCTCTGGAAAGAGCTTCTGGTCTTTGTAAATAATCTAAAACCTGTTAATACCAGTTAATACTCCAAAGCTTCCTACTATCACTTCAGACTTATTCCACTTTTATTCAAACATTTCCCTCTTTTCAGTTGTAAATAACTCACTCTGCGACACACGACAGCATGTGCGTCCAATCGGCAGTTTGTGCCACTGCAGAGAAATAAACGGTGACGGTCTGAGCGCTGAGGCTGTTGAACACATCTAACCGAAATAGCGACGCTACAGTGGCGTGAATCATTAAGCCGGCGGCCTCGATGGAGGAATGGCATGTAATCTGGCGTGCCACAGTCATCTGTCACGGCCCCTTGTTGTGTATCCTGGGAGCGTTAGTCATCGGGGTCGGCTTCCAAGGCTCAGTGTGACTCCCCGCTTCACAGGCTTTTTGTAAGGCTCTATTCGCTAACATTAAGTCCCTCTGTTGTGTCTTTGTTGCCGTGGAAACAAGCTGTAATGAGGCCGTGATCTTGGAAAAGCAGTGCAATGAGCGGTACAGTATCTTCAAGCAATACTGCTGTTCTCATATTTAAATTTCATGTTTTAGACGTGATGGAAAAGTTAAAGAAAGACGCCACAAAGTTCTTGATTAATTATATTCTAAAAAAGCAGCGGAACTAAAACTACACAAACCCCAAAATACCTGAACTAGTAAGACAAACTTAGAGCTTTCAGGTATCTTCACGCCACACCTGGTTGGAGAAGTTTATGTCCGTAACTGTTGCAATACAATTTGTACATTAAAAAAAAATAGACTGGAAATAAAATGTCACAAAAAAGGTGGAGGTGGAAAAGTTGATGCACATTATGTTTTCTACGTGGTTTGACTGTCAGTCTTCTTTTTTGTAATCAACCTTTTATTATTTTTACGTAATGACCGGCACTCTTTCAATTACCTCACCTCATGGTGAACTCTTCTTCTACGCTGGTTTAATGGCTCCTGACTGGAAAATCAGCCCCACCAACTGTTTATACTCAATCTCCTAATATTCACATCATGATGAGGGATGGAAACTCACATTCATTTGCTCATTTTCCGTAATTTCTGTTAAAATTTGCGTTAAATTGGATGAAAAACTGTCCTGTTTGAGGTGGTTTGGTCAGGTATCGTACTGTGTTTTATTCCAGACACATTTATGTCTGCCTTGCCTTCGTCAGGGTGGAATCAAGTTTGTTTCTGGTCTTCTTTAAGTATAATCCATCAGCCAGCTGGGGAATTTAAATCAGAAGGAGTTAAAGGAACCCTGTGGTATTTTCTCATATACAAAGAAAACTAATGTTTACACTCTGTGTTTCTCATAAAACGACTATTTGAGCTCTAATAAAAGTGATAAATGCAAATTATTCCATATAAAACACCTGTAAAGATGATTTTTCATTAAAAGTTTGCATTGTTTACATCCATGTTTAGTGACTAGCAGTCGTTGTCTTCCTCCCCAAATAATGGGCGGACTACTCCATAATGAAAATAATCAGTTGCAGAACTACTTTCAGCATTAACCATTCAAACTCAGCACACTCTCAACTACGTTCAAGAAAACCCAACACTGTTACCACTATGATCAGATCAATAAATGTCAGTAATCCCAGCAGAGATCCTCGCAGAGCGTTACAGAGCGAGGGAGTGTGTGAGAGATAAATGGGGAGAGAGCAGACAAACCCCCGGCCTGTTGTAAATCAAGTGCAGCGTAACGGCCGAGGCACAGCTGCAGCCGAGGGCCTTGACGGCAGGAGAGGTGCTTATCAGCCAAACCACAGAGGCCACGCTGCTATCACTTCAAGCCCTGGAAACATGCAGCGCTCAAGGGCAGCGCCACGCTCAGTCCGCAGAGTCAATTCTCAAAATAATGCCCCTATTCATCCCTGCCGCAGCGAGGACGAGGGTTGCCATGATAACCGAACTCCTCTTAATGCTTGAACAAAACGCTCAGCGATCAATACTTTAAACAGAAAAGGTTCAGCGTCACTTCAAAAGAGCTGAAACAGGTGGAAAGAAACGACTGAACAAATGAAAGAGGAGATTAGCAGATGGTTTCTGACGATAAAACATCAAAAATAGAAATGAAAAGTAAAGACCAAACGTTTGCTTGATGAACATCATCAGAAAATCAGGTAACAAAACCTCTGTGGACAGTGAGATGATAAAAGAAGAGAGTAAGCTGTGGTCGGACTTCTACACCTGGGAGCCATCTCAGTCGAAATAAACTTTCTGGGAAACAAATATCAATCGATAAGAAATCCTGTGGAAATAGGAGGGATATCTCTGAAATCTGGACACGAAGCCTCTTTTCTTTTTCTTTTTTTAAATTTGGGTTTCACTCACATTCCTTCATCCTGATTCAGGACTTATTCAACCAGATGGGCTTCGCTGGAAGTCAGCACATTACGTCCCAAGGTGCCGGTTGAGATTTCTACTTAAGTGTGACACCTAAGGTTTAGTTTCTCCTTCGCTGGGGGATGTTACTTAAGGGTTTTGCACAGAATCTCTTAAAAGGAAAAAAGAAAGATTTACAGCAGTTAAGGGGATTTTACAGCAGTAAAATTCTATTGTTTCCATGGAGACTGTTGATTGGCTGCCATATTGACTTTACGTGATTCCTGAAGTTTAATACTAAGATAAGGAGAAAATCTCAAATACTGAACTGAACATTTTAAGCAAACCTTAAGGAGAAAACGGACCCAGTCACTTGTGACTGAACGCTTAGCAGCTAATATTGATATATCGCGATATTGGATATTATCAATATTACGATAATGGTTATGATCAAGTATCGCAATATTCCGATATAATATCAAAATAATATATCACAATATCACGATATTGCAGATATTTCCCATCATATGCGATTTATTGAATTAGAAGCTTTAAGGCCGATATTCAATAAACTGAATAAGGAACTTTTATTGAATATCGGCCGAAGCTTAAAAGTTTGTTTGACTCAGTCACCTTTATAGTAAACATGTAACCTTCAATGTGCTTCCATGACCTCATCTATGAATCTATTAATGTTTTTCATGGTTGTGAAAAAACAATGCAACTAGCAGTTTTCATAGCAGTGAAGATTTTTATTTATCTGCTGCTCTTCAACAGAAACTGGTCTCAATCTTTTCCCCACATGAGTGAAACCACGTCAGAAAACATTTACAGTAAAAATATTAATGTTTGTTTTATCCAGATGAGTGGCGGTTTTAACAGCTGGCGCAACAAGCAGCTTAAAACAAAAGCCTGGAGTGTTTGCCAACGCTTGTTAGCACAAATCCACAGTCAGACTTTTTTGTCTGAGAGCAGAGGAGTCACATTATAATCTATAAACTTGATGGATGACCATCACAATGACATTTCAATTTAAAAGACTTTAATAAGATGATCTCACTGCAGCCAAATGTCTACCTTCATAAATTCTGCAGCATCAGCTACATGTCAGAAATATAAATGCATCAACTTAATAGTGGCATTAAACCCAATGCAGAACTCCTACTTGAATTTACCTAATTAAACTCTGAATATAATATTCTAAGTGTTTCTTGGCTCGACGTTTGAGTTTTTGAGTAAAAGCAGAAAATGGGAAAACTCCAGCAGAGGCCATAGAAATGTCTGGCATCCAGAAGGAGCCTCCTCCACACTTGTTCCAGCACTTATCAGATCTACGTTCACCTACACCAATCCTGGCCCATGAATGACCATGAATGTACATGTGGGCTGGAGGAATGTGAGGCCAATAAAAGTGTCAGCGGTGAGTGATGAGGCACAGAAGAGGAAATAAGTTTCCAGAAAGAGGAAAAGGGAAAATCGCATCACATGAGTCTCAGTGGATAACGGCTTGTTCTGCTGCAGGACCAATGGACTTACTGCTGTTTTATGTTTGTAATGTAAACTGTCCATTCTAACTACATGCTGGTTTCTCATTTACCGCCGTCACAGTACATGTGATACCTTCTTTGCACGTCTTTATTCAGTTAATCGTTAAAAGATATAACATGACTCGAACATTTGCTGGTTCCAGCCCCATGAAATGTGAGGATTTAGTGGTTTTTCTCCCTCATATGTGGATGTATAACTGAATATCAAAAGTTCTGGGCTGCTGCTTGAATAAAACAAGATATCTGAATACATCTTCTTGGGCTGTGATAAATTATGTCTGTCTATTAATCTGTAGATTAATCATTAATGAAAATAACTGTTATTTGTAGACATAATGAGATTGTATGAAATTTAAGTACTGAGGGTGTTTGAGGGTGTTTACTGCAACAACTAATCAATTATCAAAATAGTTCACAGTTTGTTAAGACTTATATTTTCATGGTTTTGTTTGTCGTTTCTATTAGTTATGAAAACACTCCTTCATCACAGGGGGCGAAGGCTGTATCTGAAATCTGTAAATTGTGATGGGCGTTTAAAATGAAAAGTTTGGGCAATAATTTTACTGTCTGCCTTTGTTCTTTTGTGTCTCTTGCCCCAGTTAGTGAAGTTACATATACCCACAGCTCAACTTAGTAACTACAGTGTTATTATTCCGGACAGAAACGAGGGTTAAAACTATAAATATAAGCCTCAGGCTGTGGTAAAGGAGAATGAGCCTTTAAGGAAATTCATTGTTTGGAGGAGACTGAGATGTCAACACTTCACAACCCTCAGCCTCCATAACAGGCTGAACAGTTGGCTGACCTGCTGCTCAGTTCAGAAACACAATCATGATTCTTCATCTGGAAATCAAAAAATGTTTATCCCTCATAACAAGCCTCCCATCTTTATATCTGATGGTTTACGGGCTTTATAAACACAGCCACCTGGCACAGGCTCAGACTAAAACAAACACACGAGGACAAAAAGTCAAGTCTGATTCGCAGCCAAAAATCCCCTCAAGGCCAAACGGCGCTCTGGGAGCACGTTTGGAGGGGTCTGCCAAAAAATTATGATGCTCTTCAACATAAAAACACACCTGCTTCGAAAGCGGCGGTCCTGAACCAACGCTTAGAAAGCCCCTCTGAGCCCAGTGCTAAATGTAGATCAGCAGGGAAACTCCCAGTGGAAAGAGAAAACCTGCCCCCAAAACAGTCAACAGCTAAACAAAGCCAACAATAGCGCGCATCCATTACAACCCTGTAGCACAAGCCAGCGACTTCCCCTCGCTAACAATGAGCGCTGAGAGCCGGTGAGATCATCTGGATGTGGGGTAAGAGGCAGAGGAGGAGAGAGGAGGGTGTAGCTGCATGTTCAGAAAAATCTCAAACGGCCTCGGTTAGAAGAAAAAACTTCATCTCCGACTTCTGCGAGAGCTGGTTACATGAGTAAATCTATATCTTATTCTCTGATTGATCAGTTGGTTGAAAACATTTCTACATTGAGGGAAACTCCCTGACAGCAAGGAGCAAACAAATAATAAATCTAACAAGTTGTAGATGATAAAACACTGCGGCTAAAATTAAACATGGAGTCACTACAATTCATCCTGAGGGGGACATGAGTACCTAACATTTCATAGCAACTCATCCAAACAATGAGGGGGTTCATCCTCTGGGAACAGTGAACGTGTGCAACGTTACTGTGCCAATCCAGCAAGTTAATGTTGAGATATTTCACTGGATGAGTAAGTTAGGTTCACGAGTACAAGTTTTTAAGTAGATAATAACTAAAGCAGATTTCTTTCTGAATTGTGGGAATTTGCTGAGCAGTTTTCCCGCTATAGAAAGCTGGTAAGACTCGTACGTGTCATTGGAAAGTAGCTGGAAAAGTCTGTTTTTGATTCTGCTCAACCACCTTTCTCTTTAGAAACACAAATACATAAAAACACAGACTCCCGTCTTTAAAACCGCAGTAACTCTCTGAAGTACTTTCCCTGAATCTGGGTTAATCTAAAAGGTTCTGGATCATTTCTCTTTCCCAGTTACCACCATAACAAAGGCTCTATTTTTGCCTTTGTTCGTGCCTCTTCCAGCAAAAACTTGACATGAACATGAACAGATTTTTTTCTGTGAAATTAAGTTGACGGACGGGCCGTGGGCCAGAGAACGGCTGATTAGATTTTGGAGATGACCTCAATCTACGTTTCCTGCCATCAGATGATTATATTTTTATTTAGCTGTAACTTCGGATATATTTCAAATCTCCCTGCTTGTACTCTGTCAAGAAGTGATTGTAAATCCACAGTGACAGGAGAGATTTGGTGCAAGAGAAAGATGGAGGAGGTTTGTTTTCTTTCAAGTGCCTTCTAGCTATTTGTACTTTTTGCTTCTTCATCTCGCCCACACACACACTTTCTTAATATTTTTCTCTCTTCTTTCACTTTCGATGGTTGGCACATGCACAAAAACTAAAGCTAAACGTTGATTTAACCCATGGCTAATGCTCTCCTGCCCACGTGTTCCCTAAAACTTGGTGACAGAGCTGTTGTGACAGGTATTAGTAATAAACGCCGGCAGCTAAACTGGCTTTGTCAGCCATTATAAATCACTAACATGCATATGCAGAGTTTCATTGGCAGAATAAACCTCTAATCCTTCACTGGAGCCTGGTGGGGATTCTGGCAGTGACCGAATCCCAATCCCTTTTGTTTTCACCTTTTCTTGGCTGAACTGTTGTACTGCGAGTTTCTGTTGGGTTTTCTTTAACACTGTTCTCACAGAACAGCTTCGTCAACATATTTGTGCTGAAACAACCTATTAAATCAACAATTTTAATAATAAAATAGTCCAAAAGACAATGTCCGACTTGTCCTTTGTTTCTGGAGCTTTCAACCATGTCTCATGTCCTCAGCGGACGGGGTTGAAAGCTTCGGAAGCGACAAGTGAACTGGACCATATGTGAGATGTTTTACGTCAAACTGCTGTTTCCTCAAGTCAAAAATGACCCTTCAAGTTAAATCAAATAATCATTTAAGTCCTTTATCAAGAGAAAGGCCCAACGTGGCAGCTGCAGCTTCTAAGATATTGACCGTTGCTTTTTTGCATTTCATACCCGTGTGAATAAAATACATTTGGGGGACAGAATAATCAATTCTGAACAACGCCTTTACGCTCTAATAATTTCAGATGGGAACTGTCATTACTTCTGGCATTTTTAATGGTGAACCATTGATTTAAAAAAATAAACGATAGTTGCAGCTCTGGAAACTGAACAAGCTTCAGAGAAACAACACTACGGTGGTTTTGTCCCGCAGGAGGGTAAAAACGTCTCTTCTCTCAACTCTCAGCTGTGTCCAGAGACAACCAGACTTTAGACAGCGCCGTGTTTCCATCATGTTATAACGGCAAACACAGGCTGAGTTCTTGAACCTTGTGATGATACTTTATCTGTCTCGTGTGTGTGTGATCAAAGGTTCACATGCGTCTGTTTTTGTGGCGTCTGCAGCCGACTGATTTCTCCACTGTCGCCTCCGGCAGTTTTTTTAAATTTTAGACATTTTAGATTCTGTAAAAATGTCTGCAGAGTAAAAATAATTGAACATGTTGAATCTGTTTTGATTTCCAAACTGTTTCCATTATGATATGAGAATTCAAAGTTTCAAACCACCCGAGTCTATCCAAAAATCAATTAAATCAGCTGCTGAGTTGCAGAGACCAAAACCTGAACTCACGAGGAACCTGACAACCAATGTCACACCATTCTAGGGAAGACTAATATACTATAGACTATAATCCCCTATAATTTCACTCACAAACATAAAAGACTGAAGAAAAACAAGCTAATAAGCAGATTTCCAGAAGCATTGAAATAACCCTTTAAAAATATCAGATTTCTACCTTTATAGATTCAGATTTGGGGTTCATGCAGGCTGCATGTCTCAGAGTCTGATTTTATCCCACATTTTAATTCAGTCCAGATGGGGAACTTGAAAAAAGGGCGACTCCATGCAGCTTGTTGTTGTTCAACCCTCAGATCTGTGTCACATGGAGGGAAAACAAGTCTGATTTGGACATTTAGAGCTGCACCTTTGATTGAGAGCTGCAGTTAACAGGTTTATGTAAGACCAGTCCTGGTCATTAAACTACATCAGACAGACAAGTCGGTGCAGAATCAGACCATTTGAGTGAACTTGGGAGAATGAAGTATTTTTCCAGGCAGCGGGCCTTCACATTCCAGCCTCTGTCTGTTTCTGTCGTTCTGTCTGCCGCTCAGATCCAGCGCTCGGCTGCTCGACTCCCTTCGAGATGAACCGCGGAAACAAAAGCTCCACTGTGCCGAGCGGCCCACGATCCGGCTCCCGTTTCTCCAAGCTTCCGCCCTACCGTACTTTAAATCAATGCTCAGAGCACATCACCGTTCAACCTCCGGCTCACTCCGGCCCAGAGCGTCCCAACAATGACTCGGCCTCTCCCCCCGACACGTGTCTCAGATCTGATGTTTTCTAATCATCGTCAACAGCAGAGAGCTCATTGAAGTCACATTTTTCCACTGCAGATCTGGGTCACATGAATAAAATTGGATTATGAGACATACAGTGAAACCTGCACCCAACATGAACCCTCAAACTTTAATCACAAGTTGTACCGTTCCTGTTTTTGTAACGAGATACTCTGTTTGTTTTTGATTGCCTGTGAGATTATTTCTTCCATGTGGGAAAACTGGAGTCGTACTGTGTTATTATGTCACTCATCTGGGACTGCTTGTGAGCTCGGCTGAGTCACTGTTAGCACTGAGGACAAGCAGAGCATGACAGGGAGAAAGCTGTTGTTGCTGTGGGTCTGTGTCTCTGATTTCACTGCCAGGACATTATTGTACAGTGTATAGATCGCGTCCTAAAATAGAGCCAAATACTTCCAGACAGAATCAGATACACAGCACTGTGCCAAAGGTTAAGGCACTAAAAGTCAAGTGGATGCTTCCAAAAATAACCCCAGGAACAGTTTTTACTATGCAATAGCGAAAATGGTAAAAAGAAATTATATAATATAGAATTTCTTTTCATGTCAGTGTGATATTCAAATGCAGCCGGGACACTGAAAGTATATGAAAGGTGTCAGTTTTATGTTTTTCACCATCTATTTTTGCATCGCAACGTGAAAAAATAAGCGAGCATTGAAATTTTCGATGACACGCCACAGCAGTGTTTACGCCGCAATGAAAACCAAGGCGCCCCGCGACCGTCACACACATGTGACGCAGGTGGTACAGCCTCGGCGTCTGTCTCCTGTCTCTTCATGTGACTCCATGATGAGATCAGGACTCTGTGACCATCAGACCATCTGCTGCAGGACGCCTTGTTCTTCTCGTCTCTGAAGACAGTTCTTTATGACTCTGTGTGGTTGGACTCGTCGTCCCGCCGCTGAATGAATCTGGACCAATCAGACGCCTCCCTGATGGTGCTGTGTGATGGATAAGAAATGTTTTTGCACAGAGCTGCAGATCACTGTTTAGCAGGAGGGTGAACAGAAGCACAGAGACAATAGAAGCTCTGTTGTCTGACGGTCTTGAACTGGTCTGAGCCGACCAGGCCTCGTTCTCTGATGTCCTCTGCTCCCAACACAAACTCATTTCTAACTGAATGGGCTGTTTTCTGTTTAAACTACTTATTGTCTCAGGCCTCTTGAGACCGTCTCAATGAACAGCAGTCTATTCTTTAGTCAGCAGTGTCTTATGGAGGTCCGGACCCTAATCCCGCTGGCTTGTTACTGGACTGCTGCGCTGGGAAAACTCTCCACTCTTAATTATGACTATTTTTAGCTTGAATTGTTTTGTTTACAGTTTGGCTGCAGCTTTATACATCTGCGGCAGCGCTGTTTACTTACCTCCCATGGAAATATGATTACAGTGGCACTTCACGGCCACATAAGGCTTAAACTCATGACATTCAAACAGCTGAGTTACTCACTCAACTTATCTAGACATCAGCCGGAGGATGTGAGAACACAAATGTCAGAATCATTCGGACAGTAAACAGACTTTAAACTGTCAACTCCCGAGTACAACGCCTGTGCAATGTCCGCCTGAGCCCATGTGCGAAAAGAGAAGGTCACTGTCGGAGAACTCACAGCGAGAGAGACGAGATTTTCTATCACGCGAATGGTGTGAAACCGGAAGAACACAAACATGTGAGGGTGTAAAAGAAGAAGAAGAAGAAGAAGACTAAACTAACAATTAGTCGATTGATCGGTGAGTTGATTGTTGATTTGTCATTTTTAAGGCGTTCCATCCTCTTAAGTCTGAAGAGTCGGTTCTTTTCTTCGTCGCATGCAACAGAGAACTGATCATTTTTGGGTATTGCACAAATAATTTGAAGATGTCGACTGATGTTTCAACAGACATTTTTCACAGTCTCACAAGCCAAATTATTAAATGATTGATTTAAAAAAAAAAATAATCAGCAGATTTATGAAAAATGAATAAATGTGGGATGTTTCTGCAGCACTTGGCAGCTTCGCCAGGTTAAGTCTAGCTATGACTAATAAATCAACAGCAGAGGAATGAAGCTTTCAGAGCTGAAACCTTTTCACTGAAACTTTAACTCTGGGTGTGAACAGATCCATTTACCTGCCGCAGTCAGGTTCAGCAGCATTTAACTGACCCCGCGCTCACTTCAGGTAAATCATCACGTACAACAATAAAAGGAGAATCTGCACTAACTGGGGCAACGCAGCATCACGGCACAGCAGGAAGTCGCCCTCCATTTCAAAGTCACTCGATACTCTCGGCAATATGATACAGTACATTACAGACTGACGTTGGTGCTGTTAACATGGAGCCACAGAGAGCAGCAAAGTGACTGAACCCAGCCCCCCCCCCCACCCTCAGCACCACCACATCAGCCCCCGGTGACCCTTCATACTGTAACAGAACCTCAGCATCAAATAACGTCCAGCTCGGCCTCTGGACCGAGGGGAAGAAAGGCGGCGATTGTGGAGGAAACCTCTCGGCCTCTGCAGGAGGGGGATTAGGCATTAGGTAATTGTGTTAGAGGTGGTGGTGGGGGGGTGGTGGGGGGTGGGGTGGGGGATTAGATCAGAGCAAAGAAACGGAGCAGAGCAGGTCAGACGAGAGACCAGCTCTCCGTCTCTGAGCTGAGGACACGCTGAGGCAAACATGAGGATTTTAATAACAGGATTGTGATATGGGTCTGAAGGAGGACGAGCAGAGAGTCAGAACACATCATCCCGTCCCAGTGGACAAACAGAGGAGATCGGATCGTCTCCGCGTGCTATCAGTTATGATGTCGTCCTCGTCCAATCCCGGGCCTTACATAAGACAGATAAATATGATTACTCATCCTCCCTCCTCCTTATCTGATCGACGTACGGGATGTAAGGAGTGCGGTGCTGGAGAATGCTCCACTTAGCCCATAAAAAAGGACATTTTTACCGATAGCAGTGAAATTGTTTCTTTTGAGTCATGGGTTTAAAACAAGAGTGACGCAGAGGGAAATGCAGAAGAGGAATAATGGGGATGAAATGAGCTGAATTTGGTGATTAAGATTGAAGTAAACAGCTCAGAGTGCACAACAAATACAATTAACTGCCAGACAAGCGTTTAGTGAATATTTTTATCTCTAAAACAAACAGGTTTTTTGGCATTAATGCTCTAAATTTGCATGTCTTGATGAATTACGTCATTTGAAATTGATTTTCTGCACTATACAGTACAATATAATATACAAGCACTTACAGTACAACCTTTGTAGGTCTAAAAGGCAAATTTTAAAAGTATTTTGATAATTTTACATTTCATCACGTTTAAATTTCAGAAAAAGAAAATATATAACTGATTCCACTTTCTCAAATATGAATATTTGCTGTTTTGTATTTTACTAAATCCAATGTCTTTGAGTTTTGAACTGAAGCAACCTGAATATGGAAATTTGGGCTTTTATAAATTGTGTTTTGGGGCATTTTTGGACCAAACAGTGAATCGATTAATCGAGGACACACTCTGCAGATTAATCAATAGTCAAATAATCATCAGTTGAAATGCTACAGGATATAACTTTCTGCAGTTGGGACACTATTTCCTGTCATTAATGCAGAGGGTTTACATAACCTGTGGACTTATGTTGGTGGAAATGGATTTTCTGCACTGTACAGACAGTAGTGAAGCAGAAACAGGTGGAATAATCAATTAACAAGAAAATCAAACAGCAGCTATTTAGATCAAATTCACCGGGTTTCATCTACTGTGATATTGAACTTAAAATCTTTAGACTTGCGTAGACAAAGCAAACAATCGGAATATGTCAACCTGGGTTTTGAACATTGTTTATGAGTTTTTATGTAAATTCTGGGGCAACTGAAGATTTTTTGACAATGAATCGATCGTATCTTCCTGCAGTTAAACTCTGTTCACTCTTAGAAATGCTGAGAGTTTAGATAAGTTGATGGATTTGCCGTAGGCTGGCTGAAATGATTTTATATGAAATATAAGTGACACAAAGGGAAAAACTATTAGTGATATCATAACCATATCAACTATTCTCAAATGTCAATATTATTAATAGGTCATTACATTTGATGAGTTCTGACTCAGTGACACCTACCACCTAATTGAAGGAGTGTGTGCAAGGTGGTGGTGGTGGGGTTTGATAACCACAGGGGGTGAAACCTGTGAGAAAAGCAAGTCATCCTGTAACAGAGCTCTCGTGCCAATGTTTAGGGAGTGTCACAACTGTCACGTTATTCTGTTTCACTTTGTTTTTCTTCGCTGTGGTAAATTTCACTACCTTCTCCAGGACACAGAAAAATCCCCATACTTTCCACCCACTCAACAATTTCACAGTGGTAAGCTGTTTAAACAGCATCGACATATAAGATTAGTGGATGACTTTATGTTGGATTATATCATGTTAAAGGTAGAAGACAAGAAAATTATCCTGAAGCCTGAAGCTGCTTGTTTAAATATGTAATTAACTGTTTAGTCTTTGGCAAACCGCTAAAAAAAAAAAAGATCAACTACCTGTTAAAGAATTTAATTAATTCCTAAGTTTGGTTCTTTAATGAAAAGCTCATTTCTAATTAGATCTGGATCAACACAGAATCTCCACCCTGGAGCCTCAAAGCCAGTCTGGGTCCAGATCCTCCTCCTAATAACGCCACAACAAACCGCATCAGCTCAAGGACTTGAGTCTCCCCTCATCCCCGTCTCTTGGTCACCCGCATCCCGCCCCGTCACCCTGCCTCCTCCTCTTCCTCACCTCCAGCAGCGGCAGGTCCGGGTCCAGGTGCGTGAAGCTGTGCAGGACCACCGGGCTGGGGTCCTCTACCACCTCCAGCCTCACCCCGTCCCAAATGTTCCGCACCTTCCACGACGAGTCAAACATCTCGACCAGCTGTCCCGGCTTGACGCTGTGCGCCTCGGTTTGCATCCCCGGGAAATAGACCATGGATGCCCGCGGAGCCGAGAGTTCAGTCACGGTAACGGAGGAGACATTTCCGCTGTTTTTAGTTTGAGTTTTCAAAGCGAAGAGTCACCGCGGCTGTCTGAGGTTACAGCGGCTGTGTCGGATCATCGCTGCTTGTCTGTTGCGTTTAGGAGAATCATGACTCACACTGGGGCTTTTCTAAACCCCGCCCCCAGCTCCGCGCTGCCTTCAGGGCTGTCGGAAATATCAGAGCCCGAGGATGTAACCGAGGATTAGCGTTCTTAAAATACTGTTTACACTCATCAGCGGATGATGACGCACTCACATCTTTTAATTAACTAAAACAAGGCGTAGAAATACTCATAACACATAATACGCAGGTGGAAGAACAAAAATATAAAATAAAAATTAATAAAATCTAAACGTCAAAATTCTAATGAGTTCTTTACATGTTTTTACTTATGTGATATTTATACTACTTTAACATTATTTACCCCTTAATTAAGTCTTAGTTTATCTTAATTGAGATGTTATTTTATAATAAAAAGATCATGTTCACTTCCTCTGAATGTAAGTTTTAGAGGTGGTGATGGTCAAGCTTAAACTTAGTAAGACTCCTAGTGGCATATCAGCATTTAAAACATTGTTTCTGATTATTATCACTCATGCTCAGCCATTTCTTTTATAGTTTATTAAAGTATTTATTTTCTATTAATATAATCATTTGTATTATTAAAATGCTGGATATACATTTGAGTGGGAAACATTAAGAAATTATTCACAATATTATATTAATTTCAGCCAAACAGGTGGGCTATATCAGCATAAAAGTTCTTTAAAGTAACATGTATGAATAAATATTATATAATATTTGCTGTATCAAAACATCAAATCAACTGTTTTTATCACAAAGCCTTTTTTTTTTATGTTTTCCAACAATGACAATACAATGAGGTAGGTTAATATTTACAAGTCTTAAGTACAAGTCTACAAGGAGTCCCTGAAGGCAGCATAAATATCCGCCACTCTTACGTCATGCCTTTGGGAAATGATGCTCATGTGTTGTTGCTGCTCTCGCTATGGCAGCAGGCAGGTATGGATAAAAACACACACGTGCGTTTCACTGCTCCTGCTGCAAACACACACTAACACTGAACATTCAGTACATTTACATTTTTATGCCAGTTTATTACTTAATATACTTATTACCAGTTTACACTTATTGTACTTTTCACTCCTCTACATTTATGTGACTGGTAAAATAAAATAAAATAAATTTTGAAAAAAAAACTTAAATTCAGATTAAAAAAATCTAAAACTAATCAACAACAATTATTGATAAACTACTTGTTAAATATAATAATAATAATTCTAAGTATTCTCTTGTTCCAGCTCCTCACATATGAGGGTTTTTGTGTTTCATATCATTGCAAACTGAATATAACATAACCAATACTTCAATCTATAATCTATAGATATAAAACTCCATCTTCATCTGCTAAAATATTAAAATACTGCTAACTTGTTAAATGCATAAAAATGAATAGTGAAATAACATAAAATATATACATTATAATAGAGTTTAAGTGCTGCACTTCATACTTCTGCACTTTAACTTTCTTAATGACATGCTTTTATTTTAAAAGGGTGTTTTGACATTGTGCAATTACCACTATTATGAGGTAGAGGATCTGATCAGGGCTACAACTAATGATGATTTATTATGAATTTATCTGCAGATTATTTTCTTGATTAATCGATTAATTGTTTAGTTTATAAAAGGTCAGAATAACGAGCATCACAGGTTCCCAGATCCAAAGGAAACATCTTTAAAAGTCTGATTATGATTGACACACAGTCTTAAAACTCCAAAATATACAATTCACTATTATATAAAACAAAGAAAGGCAACAAGTCCTCATGTTTAAAAAGTGGGAATCAGGAAATTAGTAGCATTTAGTGGCTCAAATTCCACACTGAAATGCTCATCATTATGTCTTTGTTTTGTGTTGAAGTAAACCGACTGAACTGATCTACCATTACAGCACGGTTAGACTGGAGCCCAAGTATTTCTCTAATGGATTCTACTGTCCAACATTGCAGGAGCCTCTGTGGATTCGACATGTAACACTGCCTCCTACTGGCCATCGCCTCATGTCACACTAAGGCATCAATCATCTTAAGATGCCTGCCAAGCTTTTAAAACGATAACCAACTCAAATTAATTCAGCCTGTTTTGAATGAGCAGCATATAAGTCAACAATACAAATGAACACAGCAGAGCGGCAGTCCGTATTTTACCAATTAATTAATGTTGGACTTTAATTAACGATATCAACGTCCAAAAACTTGTGCCAACCTGCACGAAGGACTACATAACCCACACTGGCTTCCCACGCCGACGCATCGGCAGGAAGAACAGGTGTGAAAGTGATTTAGCAAATGGAAGAAAAACATCTGCTGCACCAGCTGAGGCCGAATCCGACCACAAACACGTCTGACCTCAGCAGCCTTCTCTCATCACGGGGCTGCTGCGCTTCATAACTCACAAATCTGCAGCTGCTGGAGCAGAAAAGGACAAAATGTGGAAGGGAGGAGGAGGAGGAGGAGGAGGAGGAGGAGGAGGAGGAGGAGGAGGAGGAGGAGGAGGAGGAGGGAGAGAGCAGTGAAGGACCAATACGGGTTTTGGAAAGCTGATACTGACTCTGGGAATGTTCAATGACCAACAGCTGATGTTTTGTGCTACATTTTTAAAAACAATTGATTATTTTTATAAGTAGTAAATGGTTTGTTCTGTTCCTGTTCAGGTGTAAAAGCCTCTGCACCATTACATCATTACAAAAACAATAAAACAGAGTGATTCCATTATTTTATAGTATTTAAGGCAAAAAGAGATAAATCTGAAATTTACAATAAAATATCTAATGTCATTAAAAAATGCAGTGTAATATAATTTTGTCACTGACTGAAATCTGATAGTAAAGATAAACGGCAGTCTGAGGTTTTTGTCATTGAATAACTGCAGCCATTTAGTAGCTGTTCTGGAACCTTCTATCATATCACATGATCTTCCTCAGCAGTCGATGTTGGTCCTTGTCTTTTGTGTAGGTTGGTGTGTGTGATTCCTGTATTTATTGATAATAAAAATTACCTGCAATGTCACAACATAAAGCTCAGTTGCACCTAACTGCAAAAACTATCAACACAAACACTAAGACCAATAGCAATCAGATTTACGATGACACTAAAATGTCTCTTTCTGACCCTTAAAGAACTGGAGAACAGACAGTTTAAAGAGATGGTTATGATCAAGCTTGGGTGGATGTTCAATAAAATCGAATACCGCAACATTTCCCACCATACGCAATATTTTTCATAATATCAGAATCTTTGTCTTGATTCCTCTGATGTGCCTGCAGTAGATTGGACCTTGGCATGTGACAAAATAAAACTTTGAGCTGCTGTTTAGTGGCAGCATTGCTTATACCTGAAATATAGAATACAATAATATGAATCTTATATAGTTATGATAACTGATTATCTGTTTGGAGTTTAATGTGACTGCTTCCTGTTTTATCTACAAGGAAAACACTGTCGTATTTCAGGATCAGACCCTGCGCTAAGACGTGATGCAACATGAGAAGAACTCATCAGCTTTATCGGTAATAATAATAATATCTGTCCTCCAGAAAAAAAAAACCCCACATGGGCTGAATCCCAGAATTCTCTGAGAGCGCGGAGGGCGGGCCAACTCTTAGTCTGCTGCGATTTAACTAAAGCTCTTCTTCCATCTGCTGGAAATCAATACCAGAGGATGTTGTTGTGCTGCTGCTGCTGCTGAGGCTCTGGCTGAAGCTCCGACATGTTTTTACTGTTCCCAGAGGACGGTGACGCTCACAGCCTCTCGCAAACACAAAGAAACACACACGCAGTTACTCAGACGCAGAAAATACATATGCAGCAGCATAATTAAAGACGTCGACCACACCCACAGAGAGTCTGACAAGAGGCCAAGTAGGCGAGGAGGCCGCAGTCAACGTCAGCGGCCAGAACTGGCAGAGCATCTCCACCATGACGAGGTTCAAATTAAAACCAGAGCAGTGACACCAGGAAGATATTTTAGTCCCGATGACACCAAACAAGGCAGGAACTTCTTGACGAGTTCTACTTCTGTAAAAAAATGCCATTTAGCAAGGCACTTCACCCCCAGTGGAGGCTCGCAGGCCAGCAGTGGAGGCTAGTGGCTGCGCTGGGCAGCTGCCAGGCGCACAATGTTCCCCCGAGCTCAACAAACAATAAATCTGTAACCAATAAAAGCCAATGAGAGTGCCAGACATGGACGGAGTACAGAGTTACGTAACAGAAAAAAAAAAAACAGGCAAACAAAATGAGAATAAACTGATTATAAAACATCGACGTCAGGTCAAAAGCCAGTCCAGGAAGATCTTTTCAATCTGGGACATAAATATTCTCTCGTTCCAGCTTCTCATATATGAGACTTTTATGTTTTATATCATTGTAAACTGAATGATTTTGGTTCTTGGACCGTTGATCAGACAAAACAAGACATCTGAAATGTCGTCTTGGGCTTTGTCTCGGAACATGTGAGAGCCCGATGACTGTGTTTGGACATTTCAGAGTCTAAATGATTCAGTGATTACTCAACAACAACACAATCTATAATGAAAATAGTCTTTAGTTGTACCTATAAAACCATACATACACACATACACACACAATGCAACGCTGCAATTTTAAACAACTGACTAACTGATTAATCAACTAATCATTCCAAATCTATAACTAATGAATACTAATCGGAGCAGGAAGAAGCTTATTTTGTGCGTTTTATTTGAGAAATGACTCAAAAGATTAAACAACTACTTGATTGATCTGTACCTTATATAAAATATGTCTTATTTACATACTAGCTGTGCATTAATAACCACTTCAATGTCCTTAGATCTGCTTCAAACTACATTTCTGGTGTGTGCTGGACAATTGATTATATATTCATATACTGTATATAAATGATGACTGGGGCAGTTAAAGTGAAGTGTTCAAAATCAAACATGGAACAAAGTGAGAAGAAAACAGACGGAAAGAAAAGCACCACGTTCAGAGAGCATCCTCCATTTCTCCGTCTGCTGGTGTTACCGACTGACTATAGGCCGGCAACCAAAAGGGAGGCCACACACACTTTGATCAAGAAACGATTTGTTTAACTCAAATGCATAATGGGGTGTTGTGTGGCGTAGTGGTCTCGCATCGGACGGCCTTTGCTGCATGTCATTCCCTCTCTCTCTGCCTCCCCATTTCCTGTCTCTCTACTGTCAAACAAAGGCATAATAATATACTATATAGGGCCGGACCTTTATGCCTTTTGGGAGGCCGTAACCAAATGTGCCAGTGTTACCTAACCACCCTCCAAGCTCCGCCTTCCAGCAAACTCCCATAACTGCAGGAGAAGAGTGAGGCAACATGCCAGGAGAATGGAAAAGGGTCGTCACCCTGGTTACCTGGTGATTGACAGGTGCTGGGGCGGCATAACCTGAGCGACTGAGTGGGAAGACGGAGGAACAAGCAACACATTTCATAAATTCTCAGGAAGAGATTTTTATTTTCTGCTC
This sequence comes from Seriola aureovittata, assembly GCF_021018895.1. Classification (NCBI taxonomy): domain Eukaryota; kingdom Metazoa; phylum Chordata; class Actinopteri; order Carangiformes; family Carangidae; genus Seriola; species Seriola aureovittata. Next base: position 28,266,815 of record NC_079368.1, on the reverse strand, counting down.
TCTGAGGATCTCTGATTGGACAGCAGCTCACAGAAGGTTCACAGACAAAGCCAGAGATATCACCTGGAGAGTTATCTTCTATTTTAAAAACCAGTTCTACGTCTCATATACATCTCACAGCTGCAGATTGTAAGGATCCCGTGGGCAGAGCGGCTCGGATGCGGGCAGAGAGGATCCTGGGTTCCTGCCCTGCCTGCTGTCTGAGTCTGACAGCTCTTAGCAAGAGGCAGACAGTGGAGGTCAGGCCTCGTGTCGCGGTGAAGCCGGGACGCTGTAATGACGGTTAATGGGATCTGATTGTAGTCAGGGAAGCATCGACTCTTTCATTTCAAATGCAGGAATGTATTTCTGCTGCGGACGCGTCGTGACGCAGGTGTTTGTGTTTGTTCACAGCTGCCTGCTCCAGCTCTCTGCCACGGGTCTCTGTTGGACTCATTTCAAAGTCCGGCCACAAGTTCACCACTTCATAATATAAGAACAGTTTTTACTCTTTTGGAGCAAATACATTTCAGGTCTCAGTCATTTAAGAAAACATTGAAGGTAAGTTAAGTCCATAGTTTGAAAAAGTCTGTTATGTTTATAAAATGTCAAACAATAGTGAAAAAAGGCCCAAAATATCATATAATAATATTATATGTTTAAGCTGGAACCGGCAAGAGTTTGACATCAATTAATTGATTATCAAGATAGATATCACTATCACTAGATAGATTATCAGTTATCATTCTATTTTTTGTTTTTTTTTCATATTCAAATATCTAATTGTACATATTATATTATTGATTATATTAAGTATTTGATATTGTAGTCATTGTTTTGTAGGAATATCTTATCTTATCTTAGCTGCCAAAATAGTTTTCTATCACTATCACTATCAGCTCTGTCTGGCAAAACAAGGTTTACGATTATTTCCATCATCGATTATTTTCGTGATCAACTGATTCGTTTCTTGGTTTATTAAACGTCAGCAAACGGTGAAACAAAAATTACGTCTTAAAACATCGTCGGTGCAGAATTCTAATATATTGAGTTTCAGAGAGGAACAGAAAACCTGGTCCCGAAGGAGCAGGGACAAAATCATTTGTTTGATTAAATGACTATTATTAAAACACAGAGACATGAAGATACAGACAGGAAATGTGGGAAGCCTCCAGGACACCTCATACATTCCAGTAATTAGTCTGCACTCACTTATATAAGACAAAGACAAACCATTCAGCAGCACTGCAAACTACAGCCTCCAAAACAACCGGTGAGATGAAGCAACACCTCACTAGAACAAGCTCAACACAAACTCACCAGTGACTCTTTATGCAGGAGGATTTACTGCAGGGGTGATATATTAGACCACATTAGTTTAAGTAATTAACTGGCAACTGAGAGTTATTGAGTAATGTGCAGTAAGAAAATCAACAAAGTGACTGAGGCTCAGCTGATTAAAGGTTTTATGTGGTATACAACTCAGATTTCATAAGTTTATATAGTTACTTTACAACCCCAGATTTATCAGCAGATAACTGATCATTATTTTGCCTGTAACATGATTTAATGATCAATACAAGAGAAACTCTGACTGTGGCCTCTGGTCACAGAAACTGTGCTGACACAATCACCGTGTCCTGTCCTGTCTGAAAATATAAGGAAACATCCGTAAATCCAACCTGTGTGCCCTCTGCCCCCCGGACCGCCTGGTAATAAAGCTCGCCGTCCCAGCAGACACCTGTCCTGACCAGCAGTCCACAGGTCCACCAGCTCCGGCTCCACATTGCGATTTCGCTCAGAACCAGACCAGAAATCTCAAAGGGGATCCAAAGTAGTCCTGTAACCCATCAACGAGCCTCAAGCGCTCCCACTCCCCTCGTCACAGATTGGCCGAACCCCCAGTCCCCCCCCCCCCCCCGAGCCGACGCTGTGCTCGGCACATGTTTACTTTACAGCTGTGTCAACAACACCAGGAACACTAGAAAAAATTAACTTATGCTGGGAAGAAGGAGAATGTGTTTGTCTGTCAGAGGTGAAATCAAACCTCAGTAATAATGGCCGCAGCATGTCGGTGTCACAAACTTTATAAGAGCTGAACAGAAAATGAAAGCTAAAGAAGAGGCAGTGAAATTCCAAGGGACTTCCCTTGCCAGCTAAAGGCGGGAATTACCTCCGTCCACAGGCTCGTAGATGTTGTCAGTGGCTGGTTCTGTTTAGCTGCTGAGTGAAATGCCTTTACCTGAAGCATGAAGAGCCACAACACACCGACACGTGAGTCATGTGATCACTCATTCATGGTGGCGTAGTGGTCTAAGCAGGCGCCACAGTCCTCGCTGCAGTCGGCCCCGGCTCGAGTCCTGCATCAGATGGCCCTTTACTGCATGTCCCCTCTCTCTGCCTCCCCATTTCCTGTCTCTCTACTGTACTATCAAATAAAGGCATAAAAAGCCCCAAAAAATAAATAAATAAATAAATAAATAAAGTAAAAAAGATTCTGTCTGTTTTTGAGGCTTGGGTGTATTTCTGAGCTTAATTTATCTGTTAAAGAAAGACGTACTTCTTGCAGCATAAACAATTAGGGCTGGGTATCATTAAAGAATATTCAATATCGTTACTGATACTGATTCTTAACGATACTTTTTTCGATACCAATTTCATCAGATCCATTATAACTAAAAGAAAATTACACATTACGGTACAAATTTTAGTTTTATTTTTAAGCTCCGCCTCTTTGTGTGCATGTAAATAAACAGCCAATCACCAGCGTTGGTCCAAGCATGCTGCATGCTGATTGATTGATGAGCTTTATTAATTTACTCATTAGGTACTGAACGACGAGGCACTGATCGATCGACAGTATCAAACAGCTTCAGTCGCTCCATAAAAGTGCTAAGAAAGTTTGATACTCAACCATATAAACAACACAACACCAACACAACAACATCGGATTCAACTGTTTGTGTATAACTTAAATCTCAGATTATCAGAAACAGAAAGTAACAACGCCAGATGATTAAGAGAATAGAAACTATTGTGAAATGAAACCAACGGTCGGTTGTTTCCCTGTAAGGCTGGATTAGTTTACAATGTTTTCTCCCTTTCTGTTTTCTCCACGTGCTTCTTACTTATTGCCGCTATTTCTCTCCTTTGTTTGTGTTGGATTCTTTTTCCCCTCTTCCTCTTTTCTGGATTGTTTCCTCTTTTATTTCAAAATGTGCTGATGAGACAAACACAATCTCTGGTGACCAAGTAAGAACTGATTATTATTTTATCTCTCTTTATCTCTAAACTGCTCAGACGGCTCACTGTATGTATTCAAATTCTTAGTTGTGTGAAATCATGGGCCATGTGTCAAAACTAATAAAGACAATCATCAAAAATTGATTGGCTGCATCAACACTGACAATAAAAATCCAAGGATTTTCACCTGCAAACAGCTTACTGAAATGTTTCTTTTTCATTTTTTAATAGATGAAATAAGAGCTGTAAAGTCACACGCACTGACAGCTAACTCCCTGATTGGACAGCTTTGACAGGACCCACGTGGGGAACTCAAATCCTGGTGACTGACAGCGGATCATGCAGCACTTTAATGCCTCTAATGCGCATATTTCAGTTCTCCGGTGTCACCGGAGAAGAGAGTGAATGAGTGGGAATGAAGGCGACTCGCCTCACAGCTGTTTGTGCAGAGGTGTCACACACAGGAATCTCTCATCTGCAGAGGAAACTGGCAGATGGTGCAGAGGTGTCAAACCCAAAAGACAGAAAACATATTGAATGCAGCAGTTAAGAGAGATAACACCAGCAGTGCAAAATGCTGTGGACACGTTTTCCCTTAAAAATCTACAATAATTACAGCTGCAACTACCGATTATTTTCATTATGGAATAATCTGCCAATGGCTGTTGTGATTCATCGATTCATCCTCATTTAACCAATTACAACCATTAACATTTGTTCAGTGTTTATGTGAAAACCTGCACAGCAACGTAACAACAACTGACTTCTTTTGAGTGACAGCAGGTCGATATCACTGTAGTTTAGAGCTGCACGATTGTGCACTCGTTGTCATTTCATCTGAGGATTATTTTCTGCATTAACCGATTAATAATTTCAACATAAAATATAAGAAAATAGTGAAAAAATTTCTCAATTCATAATTCCTCAAAGAACCAGGGACTGTTTGCGATTTTTCCTTAAAATAATATTAAAATCTATTTCCTGTTGAAAGACTACTTGTTGCAGCTCTACTGTAGTTTATATATGTGACATACAGTATGACGTACAATAAAGGTGGAGGACAGACTATATCCAAGAGGAGGTTGTTTTTCTTTTACAGACCCTCAGATGTCCTGTCTCTGCTGCACCACAGGAAATAAACCCCGTGACAAAATGTCTCAGTGACAGACAGAGAGGAGAAGAAGCTTCCCATTCACACCCAGTGAAGCAGCTCCTGAGAGCTGAGAGGACCCGCCTGTCGTGAGCTGCCTCTGGATTTATGCCCTGCCATTATTTGAGCCAGCAGAGCCATTCAGGTACTCCTCCTCCTCCTCCTCCTCCTCCAGCTCCTGGCATTTAAAAATGCTTTCTCATACCAACTGCAGCCAAGTGGGGATCTCTGGGAGATCAGCGCTGCTCTGAGGTAACCTGACAACCGTCGCCCGGCTGAGGAGGACATAAACCTGCCTCTCTTTGTTTTGTCAGAATAATAGTTCTGTGGCTCGCATTGATTGATCCACGACACTGTTTACAATCTGTTATCAACATCAACATCTTTTCATCTGATTCACTTGACTTCACTGGCTGTTTGTTGTTTGGGGTGTTCCAGGTGAGATATTTCCATCGTCACCAGGTTTATTTTCTAACCTACACAAACTGATGCAGCTCCACTTTCATTTCAACTGCTGCCTCTGTCACCTGTAACAATACAGAACAAACTAAACATGCGAGTAAGAAAAGATCCTGCATTCAAAACCCTACTAAAGTAAAAATATACAAGTATTATCAGTTAAATGTACTTAAAGCATCAAAAGCTTAAGTACTTCCTGCAATATAATGCCCCTTGTGAGGGATCATTATATATGATAATCAGACATTTCACTGCTGCTCGAGGTGGAGCAGTTACAGTTAGTTCAGTCCAGTGGTTCCCAACCTAAGGGTCAGGCCCCTTCAAAGGGTCACGAGGTAAAGCTAAAGGGTCATGAATGATTAGTGGGAGAGGAAAGAAAAAATCAGTTCTGATAGAGAAATTTTTATTCATTTTTTCTCTAACTTTTGCTGTTTTTTGTGAAATATTGGATCTTTTTCCCATTTGAGCCTTAAACTGTTATTTAAACGAAACCATGTGAAATGTTTAGAGGGGAAATGTCTCTTTGTTGAAAATGCAACTTATAAACAGACAAAAGAAACAACTAGATTAACCTTTAACAATTCATTTTATAAGCTCGTTTGTTTTTTAATGCAAAATCTTAATTTGAAAAGTAACTAGTAACTGCAGCTGTCAAGTAAAAGTAGAATATTTCCCTCTAAAATCAGCTTCCTATCAGCATGAAAGAAACAACAACAACAACAACAGAGGGGAAACAAAAAGACGAGGAAAAACCATGAAGCTAAATGTCCTCTACCCCTTTCTGCCATCCCCTCCCTGTCCAGCAGTCGTCCCCAGAGTCTTCTCACCTTTCCACATCACCTCCACGTCTCCCTGCACACCTGTTCCCAACTCCCTCATCACTTCCCCTGTATACAGACCCCCCCCCCCCCCCCCCCGAGCCGGCGTTCCCCTGTCTATTTGTCTATTGTTGTTGCTCTCCACCCTCCTGTCTAGTTAGTTTGTTTTTTTGGACTTATATCTGCTTCTGCCCCTTCTGGACTCGGTTTCCTGCTTCCTCCGGCTTTGTTCACATCACTTCTGGAGGCTTTATGAACCAAGTGGGAGCTAAGAGCGAGAGACTAATGGCACATCTGCCGCCCGAGGAAGAAAATCTGCAAACTGTTGCATTTAAAAACAACAATTTAAACTCTGAGCGGGAGCGTAATCATGCAACAAATGAAAAATTAAAAAAACGATTCAGATTTCATTGTTGATCATTAGCTTTTACAATAAAAAACTCCACTTGCTCATTGATGCTCACTGTTCAAAACCGTCTCAATGTTGACACTTAGATAAAAAAGAACACATCATGTGAGCAGTATCGAGCAGTCTGCAGACGTCCGTTCACTTCCTTCGTTTGACAGCTCAGTCTCTGGCAGCTGCTGTTAGACTTGTCATCACCGCTGGCTCTCGGCAGCTGATCACATCTCTGCACATCATGGTTTTCACAGCAGCTGCACCAATCATGTGGACTGATGGTGAAGTTGAGTTTTAATCGGCAGTAACCCACGGGGCTCAGTAATAATGTGAATTCATCAAACCGATGCAACGTAATGAAAGCAGCGGACGTTCATGAAGCACTCTGAAGCAGCAGGGTGGCGGTCAGGGCGGCTGACGAGGATGCAAAGTCCGACACCAGAGACCGAAGTTCATGTTCTGACTTATAGGCAACAACACTGGTTATGATCAGGAAAATCACAATTTTCATTAAATGTTAATATTAAATATATAATTATCCTTATTAAACCAAGACCACGATCTTTCCCAGAGTCTCAACACAACCATGACAAAGTGTAATAACGCTGAGTCCTGACAAACAGATATCACTGATACATTTCCTCATTACGTTGAGAGGAAATATGATCCAGTCTGTATTACATTTTCAAAATGTGCTCTCCCTGTTGGTCATCAGTGATATATAAACAGAACTTCCGCCAGTCCGGCGAGCTTCATGTAAATTCCAACAACAGCCAGTTCCCCAACCAGATGTAATGCAAATTTTACTCGACTTTCCAGAAAATCTGCTACAGAAAACCCACATCAACGCTCGTTTCCAGCCACTGCTTCATCAATATTAGGAGTTAGTTCACCGAGATAAAACAACTGGTGTCAGGTGCCTTTAAACCACCACAGCAGAGGAGGATGAAATTAAAAAGGCCCCAGTCAACAAAAACTCTTTATAAAACCTGTGGATGGAAATGTGACATTTCTGCTGCTTCATGTGTAAATCTGAGGACGGTCACAGTCGTCTCCTCGTCTCCTCAGCGGACGCTTCAGTAAACGTTACTCACAGGCTTCATTTACATCATGATTTATTCAACTTATTCATTTGTTTCCATTTTGCTTTTATCAATACACCAACTTTTCCACATCAGCCAAGTGTAAAAACTCATAACCAACATGTCTGAGAAAGAAAAGCATCAAATCCTCACATTTAAGATGCAAAAGTCAAATATTTATTTGATTATCAAAATAGTTGCAGATTAATTCAGTCGATCAACTAGTCAATTAACTGACTAATCATTGCAGCTCTACTGCAGAGACTTCAACATGTGATTTAGTCTTCCAGATTGTTTTAGACTCTACTATTGGTCTTTAAATGTAGCACCAAAAACATCACAGGATACTACATTTCCCACAATGCACCATGTAGCATCTTTTCCTTACACCCTCCCTGCCTGGTAAACACACACACCCACAGAGTGTCTGTTGTACATTTCTAGTCTCCAAGCCCAAGCTGAGACAACCCTGATGACTTCACCGTGATGTCATCTGCGTCTCAGTCTCGACTCGCTGCCTGGACTTTACTTCAGTCACATCGCCCAGCGTCACCGCAACACAACAACAGACAACAACAGACAACAACAGACAACAACACGCTGACCGCAGGGAGAGAAAGTGAACGTCTTCGTTTGACCCCCAAGAAGAGTTCAGGCCACATGAAACACAATCAGGCGTTGGAGCCGAGAGACACTGAGAGAAAGGCCGAGTGCGAGTGTGTGTGTATGTGAGACACAGCAGAGTATCAAATCTGATTAAATATTATTGCTGGAGCACATTTCATACAATAATATAACCTCAGGTGATCTACAGATGTGTTGGAAGCCAGTTAAACAAGTTCAAACACTGGACTGGAAACAAAAGGAGGTGGTTTCAGCTCTTATATCGGGAACTTTGTGGCTCTGCAGCAGTTTGAAAGTCAGTGTAAACACATGTTCAGTATTTCCAAGGTGGAGAGTTTCTCTGCGAAGTCGTCGAACCATCAGAGCTGCGTTCACAAGCTTATTTCTGATGAAAGGTGTCAATTTTTTTGAAAGTCCATGCAGATTTTTGAAAGGGATTAATACTAAAGACAACAGTAGAGTTTAACAGACAAGGTGGCCAAAAGTATGTGGACACCTAAACCTTAAAACCTATATGTGATTGTCCAAAGAGATGGATTGTGTTCATAGTTAGACGTTAGACAATGAAAAACAGTCCCAGATCAAACCTACGCACAGGTCTGTGCACACAGGTGTCTGAATACTTTTGGCCATATGGTGTATTTTTGGTTGAGGGGCCAGAGACATGTATATTCATGGGGAAACTGCCATTTTTTCCATATTTAATCACTGAATAGAGAGTTGTTAAAAGACCAGTCATGTAAAATAATCGTATCAGCAGCTGTGTTCACCCACAACAGCGGAGGATCTGTCGCAGTGGTTTTTACTCTCAGGATTCATTAACAAACTGACAACAGGAAAACATTCATTAGGCGCCGCGGGATTATGACAGACACGACCAAACATGCCAAAATATCAAAGGCACGGCCGCCTCTGCGCGGAGGCGGTTGCCCGGGTGCGCAGGGGTTCGGTGGCGGCGGCAGCTCGGAAACAAAAACACACACAGATGAACGAAGGCTGCGTCCGTTAAAGCAGATATCGAACTTGGCGGATACTGTACCAACAAAAAACATCTGTTCACATGGGAACAGATGTTTTTTTGTCATCGTCAAAGGGACAGACTGTGAATCTAAGCAGAAGCAAATACAGGTGAGAACAATCACCTGAGGTCAAGACGAGGTGAAGGAAGGAAAGGAAAACACCAACAAAGACAATTACATTCAGAGCTTGAATCTGCTACCTGACAAGTTTCCAGAGGTGCTACTAGAGAGTCATGTGACTTTTCTTCAGAAGCCCTAATTGGCTGTTAATTGGTTGGAGGTGTGAAACAAAACAAAGATGCAGTAAAATCAGCTTCTCTACTCTGGATCAGACCAGACAATGAACTGTGATCATCCTTTACAGCCACAATGACACGGTCACACTGTCACCCACACTAATAATAATAAACTAAATACATGAGAGTCACATTCCAACACTCAGTCGTCATTTACACAAATAAACACATGCACACAGCTGCAAGCCCGCACAAACAAACACTGCTAAAACTGCATAAAAATATACATTTAATGCTCTTTTTGTGTGAGGGGGAATGATGATACAGCACTGATCCCCGCCCCACACACACACACACACACACACACACACACACACACACAATAAATACTTAAATGTACTCTGCAGTTCAAAGTATGTCACTCATGAGAGCACAGAAGCACGTTCACAGATGGAAATGGGGACATACACACACATGCATTACAATTTAATGTATGCTTACACACACATATCTATACACACACACACACACACACACACATACAGATTCTGCATATACACAGAAACATAATGTAGCACATGCACAAATCCATACATAAACATGTTTGAATGCACCCACTGGTCTCATGAACACACACACACACACACACACACACACACCCCCAGCTCCCAGTGACGGCGCTCACCAGGTCGTCCAGGATGGTGACGGGGAAATCGAACATGCACATCTTGACGGGCTGAGCGAGGGCTCTGTGCAGGCTGAACAGGGACTTGGTTTCCATGCTGCACACTGAACGCACCGCGAAGCCGCCGCTCCACCGCTCGCAACAAACATACAACCCCCGAAAAATGAAATCAAAATGAAAATGAAAAATAAAAGAAAAAGAAGGAACTCCCCGAGCTTGCTGCTGGCTCGCTCTGCCTCTCACTGAAGACTGAGAGAAATCCGTCTGAGAAAAAAAAAGAAAAAAGAGGAACCTCTCCACCTCCACCTCCTCCTCTTCTTCCCAGCCACCAACAACCCTGCCCCTCGTTTCCCTCCCTATTCTCGTCTTTCCTCCCCTCCTCCTCCCTCACCAGGGACGTCTTAACTGTCAGCAGCTGCTCTCTTGTCTTTCCGTCTTCTGGAGGTATTGCCCAACAGCTCAGGAACACTCAGCTGTTATGCCACAACCGCAGTGTGTTTTCTTCTCCCCCCCCCTCGCCCTGAAAGGTTCAGGCTGAAGTGTTCAGACTATAAATATAAAAAAAAAAAGAAATACAGCAGGTACACAGAGGGGTTCTGAGATGCCGTCTGACTCTCTTCTGCTTCATTATGCTGCAGCGATTTAATCAGGAGAGAGGGAACGGCTCCGTAGTGCCAGACTGTCTGTGTGAGCCCATTAAAGATGAAGCAGGGTGACGGCTTCTGGGGCTGATGTATGAATCAGCCTCCCCCCCTCTCATTAATGCCACTGGTAAATGTGAAACCAGACGTTCTGGCAGGTTACCAGCCCTCATCTGAAAATTGAAAAATGATTTTTCTTTTTAAAGCGAATATCTGGCGGGACGATGAAAGCGAAGTGAAGTCTAAGAGACGCTGACTCGCGCCTCTCTTTGGACCGTTATTAAATGTTTGATGGTGTTTTGCTGCTCCGCTCCGCTCTCAGCGCGCTGCTGTTTCTGCGCTGCAACCGTCACACTCAGAAACCACCTGTCAATCAAACACTGTGGGCGGTTCTGTGATGTTTGACATTTGATGAAGAAATGATGCACTTTATTAAGCAGCACTCCTCCGTCTTAACTACAGCTGTCCATGCTAACTATGTACACAGTCAGTTTAGTTTACTGTAGCTAGGTTTCCTCTCACTGCTGTGTGAATACTGGGGGTCGGTTTGTCAAGATTAATGGAGATATGGCGTTTATGTTGTTTCATGTATTAATGTGGGGACAGTTACAGTGTCCTCGTCGCTCCGCACAGATCTGATGTTTTTGTCTCTTCTTCATGTACGTCATGATTTATTCACGAAGTCTGTTTCCATTGCACTTTGTCGCATCGTGATTTTATCAATATGACAATTTTCCCACCTCAGCCAAACGTAAAATCATTTTTATACTTCAACATTTTTTATGTCCAAATTCAAAATGTGCATAAAAACACAGCCTGCGTTTAAAAGGTACTCATCTGTGGCTGGTGAGCAGGTCAACAGCCAACAGTGTTTAAATACAGAGCAGCCAGACATATCTCCACAGCACCGTTCTCATTCTGCTGGCTTGTTTGCATTTTCTTTAAACCAATCACAATCATCTTTGGTGGCGCTGAGCCCGGGAGGCAGCGACAGCGCTCCTGCAAAATAGAGTCGGAGGGGAACTTGCAGAGGTGAGCACTGTCATCAAAATGGCTGATTCCTCGCAAAAGAAAACACCCGCAAAAAATAGTAAAGACATATGTCGATTACACAATCGGCTTCTAACTGTGGATGTTGTTGTTTCCCACAGAAAAGGGGGATTTAAAAAACGGAAACGCCACCTGAAATAGGCGCCCAATGGCAGGTTTATCCCCGCTGCCTACATCCAGTGAGTCAGACTATATAAGCTTCCTGAAAGGACACAAGCAGCATCCACCACAGTTTGCTTGGTTTTAGCTTATTATATAAAAAAATCACTCAAAAATTCACCCAGCTTGGGTGAATAAATCACCAACAATGCACAGGGTAACTTTACCCAGGGTAGATGGGAACAGAAGGGGCTGTTCTGACCCAGTGTTGTGAGTTATTAATAAACTTGTATTTATAGTGGAGCGTTCAGCAGCTAAAGAGCCAGATATCTCCATCAGGAGTCGGAAGAGACCAAAAACAGAGCTAAAGAGAGTGAAACTAACATGGTATGGTTGCAAACATGTCACTGTTTGACCCAGTTTTAAATGTCAAATTCTCATTATTCTGTACAACTAGAACTGGGTAAATAAGACTTGAGCTTGTTGTGTCTCAGAACAAGTCATTGGTATCTGGTAAAGTATAGTTTTGTGTCTCTAACCCAGTGCTTTGTAATGTGTAGGTGGTGCTATGACCTGATATTTCTAAGCTGCAGCGACAGTCATTCTGTTCTTGAGCTTCCTGCAGTACGATGTAAATTCACTTTAAAAAGGAGTAGCTAAATAAAAGCATCACGTCGTGCCCGTTCACTGCAGTGTGTGTTAAAGCTTTCACGATGACTCACCGAGCAAACAACGATGAATATGAAAATGTCACAGATCTAAATGTGCAGACGTCACAGCTCTGAGTGAAGATGATGATGTTGTTACTGTGAATCTGTCTGATCCTCCGTGTTGTTCTGTCTCCGGCGTCTCCGTGCTGCATTCACCTGCTCATCCGTGAACCCGCCTGTTGATCTCTGGCTTATTTTTGAGGTTGTGACTCAAAACAAAAAGATGTTTCTTCATGACATGTTATGGATCAGGCTTGTTTGCTGCCAGTCTTGTTTTTGGCTTCGTGTGCACGACTGGAGCTGCAACGATCCGGTGATTAATCCGATTCATTTAAATATTATTTTTCAACTATTCTGATAATCGGATAATCGTTTTAGAAACTTTTTAAGCAAAAATGACAAACATTGACTGGTTCCGGCTTCGCCAATGTGAGGAGGTGATGCTTATCTTTGTCATATCTGATAGTAAACTGAATATTCTAATGTTATATTGGGCTGTGGGAAATTATATCAGGCATTTTTCATGATCTTCTGCCATTTTTTAGACGAAGCAGGTTGATCCATAATGAATATAATCATCAGTTGCAGCCCTGGACACAACTTAAGCTTTTACACAGTGCAAAGTGTTATTAATGATATAAAAACATTGACCCTGACAACATTTGAGTTCCTTCTTGAGCTGCACGTGTTCTCAAATCAACACTATGTGTCTGTGAGGTGCAGTTACATCAGTGTGTGACGCAAGGCCAGCAGCAAGACTCCAAACAAACCAAAGCAACACTGGCAGAAAGTTTTGAATGTGACGGATGATGTTCTGCTGTCAGCCACAGATGATTTGGCCCTATCTGCACAAGTACACAGGAAACTACATGATTCTGAGGCAGCTCGTTTTGTGTGCGGTTACCCAGTGTTTAAAAAGTCTGTCACGAGCCTTTTGCTTAATTTGCAATGTCTAGTTTGATTGGAGCTTCATTATCCAGGAGTATGACACTGGACTGATTACATTTCATAACTTTGAGCACATCAGCAAACACACTGCAACACTTTGACCAAACCAAACAACACACGAAACTGAGGCCTGAGGTTCCATTTACACATTTGCCTTCACAATAAACTGAATAGCAGGTGAAAAAACATCTTTGATATTTTCTTCGTCATCTTCGCAGCCTGAATCTGACGGCCCAGACTATAAAAAGTATTTCCAGTCAACCTTGTTGTATGTAGGTCACACAGCTTTTACCCCAAATGGCTGAATTGGTGATAGAAAGGAAGTAAGTTTTGCTTTGACCTGAAAAAAAAAAAAAAGAGCTCCTCAGAGCTGTGAAAATGTGTCTGCATTTTTGTTTTTGAAAGCCTCTGTGGGTTTGTGTTTTTTATCTCACTTATCACACAAAGTCCTGCTTTCTGTTTTGACTTGAACGCTGCTTTGACCACTTTGCTTTTGTGTTTCATCATCTTGCGAATGTACAAAACTAAACTCGGCTGGTTTCAGAGTAAACATCCACGCTGTGTGATTATTAACTGTGTCTTTTGGGAAATCCGTGGAAGAATGAAACACAATGACCCTGCTAAATAAACAAAGAGCACGATGCTCAGTGGCTCCTCATTTAAAAATCGTGTCTTAGTCTCACTCAGCTAATATTTGCACATTTACAGGACAGTCAGTCTAAATATTTTAAGTGGGTTCTGGCTCCAAGTCCAAGCCTTGGGTTGTAGTTTTTGGGGGGAATTTCAGCAGGGAACAAAGGCAGAATTCAGTCCTGATTCAGATGCAAATGATGTTCGACGTGGTGATTTTAAAGTACAGCGGCGAGTGAAGATGAAAATGAAGTGCTGCTGCTCTTTAAAAAAACCGAGACAGTAGAAGAAGAAGAAGAAGAAGAAGAAGAAGAGCGTAGCAGAAGGAGAAAGAGCGAGAGGGTCTGAAACACCACTGGGAACTGCTTTCAGATGCAGAGGCCGTCCCACGGCTGAATACTGTAGGAGAGCGGTCGTCATGGAAACAGGGAGGCAAAGCCGGCTCTTCACAGGGCTACAAACCCCCCCCCCCCTCTGCTACAGATACCCAGCCAGGACAGGAAGCCAGACTGTAACCTGCAGGTCGGCTTCCTGCGGACTCGGACAAAGGCAGGACGGGCGGTGCAGGTACACAAGAAGTCACGGCTGGAAACTGTGAACCTGTCGTTACTGCTCTCACTGTCATCTGAAAGCTACTTACAGCCCATGATGAGGTGTTACAGTTCAGGCGACATCTCGCAGCACAACATGTTCCGACCACAAACATCAACAACATCACCGGCACAGAGGCAGCGATGGAACTTGTGTAATTCAACACAAGGCTCTGGATTGAGAACATGCACACAGCGAATCAAACAATTGAGCACACATTCTTTCCAGAATGTGTTGAAGCGTGCAGCTCCGTGTTTGCTGAGCTCAGATTTTATCTTGTTTTTGTCACCACAGCTGGTTGCTTTTGTTCTATTGTAAAGCTGCTTTTAGTGGAGATATACCGAGTCTCAAAGATCAAAAGTTTATGAAGTTATGATATATCAAAATTAATTTAAGATACATCCTCAGCTTTTTTATGTTTTTTCTGTGTTGACAATGTGTAATAGCGACATGTGGGATAGCGACATTATCATGTTGTTTAAGCTGCTGTAATTGATGGTGATAAGAATGTTTTCGCTGAATCTGCAGCTTCTCTCGGTTTCACTGAGCTTTACAGTGACTTTCAGCTCATTGTTGACCTGTCCCGACCATAACTTCACTCTCACAGCACCTCACGGCTTTGTTTCCGCCTGCAGCAGCAGCAGCAGCAGCAGCAGCAGCTGTTGATGAGTAAAAGCTCTAA
Source organism: Seriola aureovittata (assembly GCF_021018895.1). Classification (NCBI taxonomy): domain Eukaryota; kingdom Metazoa; phylum Chordata; class Actinopteri; order Carangiformes; family Carangidae; genus Seriola; species Seriola aureovittata. Next base: position 28,251,769 of record NC_079368.1, on the reverse strand, counting down.
AACGAAAACACTCACTGTCCTCTACCTGCTCAGCAGCAAACAGCAGACAGACACAGTCAGAGAGCAGCTGCTGAACACAGCGGATCATTTAGCAGCTAAAGAGCCAGAGATTTCCCTCAGCAGCTGGAGGAGACCAAACACAGAGCTAAAAGAAAAGAGAGGGAATACTAGACACAAACATCACTCCACATTTACAATAATGTTGCTCCATAACTGATGACTATGTGAATAAGCAACTGTTTGTCAACAAGTTCACCATATCTGCTTAGAAGGTGATGATATGTCAGTTATTGCAGGTTGAACACTTTAGGTGAAGAGGTGAAGAATCAAAAGCCACAATGTCACTGAGGCAGATTCATCAATAGTTTGACATTTTGGGAAATCAGTTATAATTTGTCCTGCACATATCCTGCTGTAAAACTGTAAATTTGTTTACACTTTGGTTTTTGTATGGATTAAAACAAAAATGTTATATTTGGATTAGTGACCTTTAGCGGCACCAGTAGGTAGATTTTATGATCTCTTTGGACAGAGCCAGGCTGGCTGTTTCCCCCAGTTTCCCATCTGTGTGCTAAGCTAAGCTAAGCTAAGCTAACTAGCTGCTGCCTGTAGCTTCATATTTACCAACAGAAAGTCAAACTATTCCTATGACAAGAATGATGAGGCCGAGTTTACAGCTGAGTATTGTTTGGTTTTTTTACACAAATACTTCACCACTCAAATGTGAGTGAGATGTAACTTTTACTTTGGTGTAAAGTTTTTAACTTCTTTGTTGTTAATAATCATCAGCACCATAACTGAGTGATTCCACCTTGAACTGCAGTGAACCAATGACAGTCTCATAAAAACAGATTCAGGGTTTCATTTGTCATAAACTTAAGGAACCAATCCTGTCAAGTTGTGGGGACAGGGGGCGGGGCTAAATAAACATGAAACATTGCCAATACAGAGAGTGCGAGTTAGCATTAGCACAACCGCTAACACTGTGTCAGTGTCTGCTAGTCTCTGGTTCTGGTCTCAGCAGACTCCTCCTCTGAGTCTGGGTCTGACTGAGTCTCTCTGATGTTTCCTCCTCTAACCATCTTCATACTTTCTCCTCTCTCACCTGTCCACCTGGAGCGAGCAGGTGGTGGGTGGGGCATAAGGCCTGATCCAGATTTATCAATCAGGAAGTAAGAGGAGATGAGCTTCGGACCCAGTTTTTATGTGTGAAAACAAAGTTAAACTAAATATGAATCATAACAGAGGATTTTTACAGAGTTTAAAACATGTGTGGAGAGGAACTTTAAAGCATTTATTCCCTGATACAGGTGAACTGGCTGATGAATATTGTGCATCCCTGAGATCAAATGTTCTGAGATCAAATGTTATGCTGATTTCAAACATAAAATGTGATTCACCTGCAGGTGAAACACCCGTGATCATGTGACAGAGCAGATACGACGGATAGATGAAGATATTTCAAGCCTCCTCTGAGACTGAACATCTGAAAAATCTATAAACAGTCAGAATGAGCAGCAGCCAGACTTCATGTTTCTGGCCTGCAGAGACTCTGGATGGAAAACTTGCCTTCAGCCGTCATGTACACGCCTGCAAATGATTACAGTGTCTACACACACACACACACACACACACACACACACACAAATCTGATCTGGTCACTTGGAAATTACAAACGTGGACAGTTGGCCTCAAAGAGCAGATTTAAAAAAACAAAAAAAACAAATTCGATCTGTTTGCCGACTGAACGAACTGCTGAGGAGAAAGAGAAAAGAAGCAGAGCAGAACAGTCTGACAGTGAAATGCTCAGCAACAAGTCAGAAATGTTGTTGCTGCACTTTGCAACACTGACAAGATTTCAAGGACAGGCCCTTCCTCCACACACATAACTAATGCTTCTGAAAAAAACAGAAAGAAAGAAAGAAAGAAAAAAAACCCTCGGGACTAAAAAGTGGAGAAAAAAAAAGTCTGATTCTTGTCACATTCCATCAGACAAAGAAGTCAGATATGCTTGGAGTGAAGTCAAGCTTCAAGAACAGAGTGGTTTCTGGAGCGCCATGCAGAAAATGGAGCAGCAACAAGAAGAGCTTACAGCTTTATCTACAATTCCTACAATAGTGGAGAAAAAGAAAAGGCAAATAAATGTTTCAAAAAGAGGATAAACATCAATAATACCAGCGAGAGGAAACAGGAATTAGGTGGAGGGGAGAGAAGAAGAATAAGGAACAGTTGTTTACAGTGAAATCCAGGCGGTGTGTGTGTGTGTGTGTGTGTGTGTGTGTGTGTGTGTGTGTGTGTGTGTGTAGGGTTAAACTAAAGGAGTGGGAAGCCTCAACATCCTGCAGCAGCAGCTTTCATCCTGCTCGCTTCACCCGTGACCTCTGACACCGATTCATCGTGTTTACTTAATCAGGGTTTCCGGGTTTCTGGGTTCTGGGTTTGACTCCAAACTGGTTTTAACACTAACACAGACCAGAATATAAAAGATTATAATGAAAACCAGTAGAGTTAATAACCCAGCATGGAGCCGACATTAGGTAGAAGACACCCCGGACATGTTGCACACAGACGCATTTCACACCTACGCTCACCTGAACACACTCCACTGAGGAACAATTAATCAATATTAAACAATTAATATAAATGGACTAATTTCCTGCTGAGTGACTAACTAATCAATTGACAAAGCGTTTCCAGGGAAACGACACCAGCCAAAGAATCGTCGTGTTGAATCTCCACGAGAGAAACACTTCACATCTCTGAAGCTGTGATGTTTTACTGATGTGTCAGCTTTTGTTTATGGTCACTGATGTTGCTGTGGGAGTAAACAAGAAGAAGTAATCCCCCCCCCCCCCGCCCCCCCACAGTTCTTGGAAGGAGGAGGTTATGAGCTCCGCAGACTGAAGGATATTTCCTGAAGGGGCTTCTGGTCTGCAGCTGAGACTAAAACTGAAGCTAATGAGTCTGAACTGAAACGCCAGTGGATTTATTTTTGGCAAATGATACCATATTTTCTTTTGTCGTTATTTTTTTTCAACCAATCAGCTAATTATTTAGTCTTTAAAATGTTTTTTTTGGAAATTCACAGAGAATTCTTATCTCATTTTGTCTGAATAAGCATTAAAAAAAACCCAAAGGGATTCAGTTAATATAATAATCACACAAGTAGAGAAAAGCTGTGGATCCAAAGTCTGTAGAAGCTGATGATTAATTTTCTGTCACAAATGAATCAATGATTTCAGCACTACTTCATAAACGGCTGCAACTAATGACTAACATCATTTCTGAAGATAGAGAAAATTGAGAGTTTAGAGAATTCTGACTTGTTTAGCATCAAGGTTATTGTTAAGTGTCTTGTAACCCAAAAAGCATCTTTTAAGAAGCTGGATCCAGTGAATATTCACCATTTCCTCTTGAATTTTTTATCTCTACCTATTTTATTTTATTTATGTTTTTTCTATTAAATTATCATTTGCACTTTTAGTTAGTTAGTTTGCTATTTCGTTACCGTCTCCTGGTGTAAAGTGTGTTGAGACACTCGTGTGTGATAATGCACTTTAAATCAACTTTTGACTTGTCTGACTTTCCACCACTGGCATTTCCCCTATTTTCTGACAGCAGGGTGAGAGAGGTCGTCTTTAAGCAGGGCCAAGAAAGAGAGAGAGAAGAGCTGGGAGGAAGGTTGTAAAGGTCATAATGAGGGTGAAATATGAGCAGCAGAGTCATTTAAAGAAAGGTATAAATCACTGCACAGTTACTGCACAAATTCACCAGACACAAGCTTTCACAGCCCTAATGACAAAGATTATCAAAATGAAATAAAAAAACATTCATTTTTAATTAGAGAAATATTGGAGAAATCCAAACCAGCTAATGTTTGATAAATAAGTCAAATAGTTAATCAATTTATTAATAATAATTGTGATAGATTAGCAGCTGGTGGTACATTGGTTGAGAGAGGTTGACTTTAAGCAGGGCAGAGAAAGAGAGAGAGAGCTGGAAGGAAGGTTATAATGAGGGGAAATATGTGCAGCAGGGTCATCATTACAAAGGTATTGATCACCTGCAGAATCACTACACGGATCCAAGTCTTATCAGATACACGCTGAGAGAGAGAGAGGCGGTGTGATACTGATAATTAACACCTAGTGACCGATATGCAAATGAGCCCAGGTGTGTGTGTGTGTGTGTGCATGTAAATGTGTGCCAATTTCTTACCTGTTTTTCCAGCATGATCATTCTCTCAGTATCATGACCTTCATGGAGTGTGTATCCATGCGAGTTCAGGTTCACGGTTAGACACACTCCTCCTCTGCCAGCATCTTGTTCTTCAGATGAGCGAGAAGAAAAAAAAAATAACGGTAGAAAAAAAAAAAAAAAGATAACGGTTAACGATGCTCACGGTTAGCTAGCGTTACCGTTGGGAGGCTAGTAGACAGCTACGGTGCTTTATCCTTGAGAGAAATGTCCTCGCTGACTCCAGCATGTCTCGACTTGAATATAAAAAGGCATTAAGGAGTGTTTTTTATTCATGGGAGGAAAACACCACATCGGTCACTGAATGGGGAAAAAGGGGGGGTGACGGGGGAGGCTGAGGGCTAGCTAACGTTAGCGTGCTAGCGTTAGCCGGCTAAACCCAGCGTTTATCAAAATTTTATTTGTCCCCTCCTGCCTTCATCCATCGCCGCTCCTCTCCCTTCCAGTCACGCTCGAAGAAACACGGCGGAAAGGTGTCGTCTAGCATCGGCTCTCCCGACCGAATCCTCCCTCCAGATACTCGACGACGACATCCCAGTGAAGAGCTGAGAGTCCGGGGGGGGGATGTGGTGATTTGACCACTGTAACACTGATGCTGAAATGGATGATGCTGCTGCTGCTGCTGGCTGAGGGAAACTCCGCTTTCACCAAGACAAGACGCTGCCGCTGCCGCCGCCGCCGCCGCTACCGCTACCGCTACCGCTGCTGCGGTGGGGAGAATAAAAGCGCCTCAGAACAACGACGCTCCTGAACGCACCACACGAAGCACGACACAGAGGCAAATTGGACGCTTTTGAACGCATCCCAGCGATGTTCAACAGTGTATTTGTACGGAAATTAATAACACGTTATTTAATTTGGAAAAAAAAAACACAAACACCATCACTTGATAAAATAATTTTAGCAGGTCCAAGAGGGGAAGGGGGGCTGTAGATGTTAGTTATAACTTGAGTTTAAAATGGATTAAAAAAATTGAATCGTTTTGGTACTTTATACCACAAAATGAACTTTAGAAAGATGAGACCTACAGTTTATATTATTATGTAACGACGATGTAACAAAATTACCACAAATGTCTATTAGAGTGCTAGTTAATAGCTAGGTTTTAGGTAAGTGCACCTAATAAACTGCTGCTAATCTTTTTGTTATACTTAAATATCTAATTGTACATATTATATTATTGTATTATGTATGTATGTAAGTACTTGATATTGTCATTATGCAGTTTCTCTGTGTACTCTGCTGCTGTACTGCAAAAGTCTCCAATGTGGGACTAATAAAGGAATATCTTAACTGAGTGTATGTTTTGTACATAATGTACTTGGATAGAGACTTACAACAGGAAATACTCAAATTCCCAGTCATGAGGAATTTTTCAGATGTGAAAACTTTCCATTTAAATGTAGAGAATAACAAATGGTTATAAACACTATTCCTAGCTGAATTGTGCAGTTGATGTAATGGCATTTTGAACAGCAAGACCCTCAAAAATTGTGAATTGGTGAAAATCCTTTGGGTCTGGGAATATATGATGGATATTTTTCTGTATTTTGTAATGTTCTCACATTTTAAAGATTTTATGATTTCTAAATAAAGTTATAAATAATGGAAGCCAAAGACCAAAGCAAAATATTAAATATTGTGATATATACACCCTATACTGTAAAACAAATAACTAAGTTTTCTAACAGTAATTTCCTGTTGGTTTTTTGTTTTTTTTTAAATTATGTACAAAAGTCTGTAAAATGACAGAAATGATCTGTGAATTAACAGCCAAACTTCTATTTTAAGCATTATGCCAATAATAATGAATTACATTTATTTCCCATTTATGCTTAGATTATAAAATACAATCATGTTTTCCTTTATACTTGCATTCAATTTGTGATATACATACGTTTGTATTTGCCCATTTTGCATTCGGGTCAGTAGATGTTGCACTGCGCACATGAAGCATCAAGATATAAACCCTTTGTGGAACCACTTTGCTGAGAAAGTAAAACCTCCAACACTGTGAGACTCACGTCCAGTACCAGGCAGTTGATTTCTGCAAACAAAGAAGATACAACAGCCCAGGAATTTTTACTCATCGAGTATTTCACTTACTGACTGAGGACTGCTCACAGAGCCAGGTGTCAGTTTACTGCTGCCATGTTGGTTTCTGGCCTTTGTATAAGTAGTCATGGTCTATGTTTGCAGTCTTTAATAGTAACACGTAAGGCATTGTGTGGCTATTTCTATGTTAGCTTTAAACAACAACATAAATACTAGAAATGTTTAAATGTTGTCCGACAACAATGACAATGAAGGATCAAAAAACATGCTGATAGAGATGATCCATCACTTAATCACAGTTTAATATTTATAAATTCTGTTCTTAAAAATGTTGCTACCATCACCTGTCAACAACAGCAGAAATGAAGTGCAGGTAAGAAACTGAACCTGTGAATAGTGAAGACAGAGAATAATAAACAAACTCATCAGCAGTTAGTCTGTCATTTTATCAGAGGAAGCTGAACTGGGAGGTTTTCTACCATCATCGTCATCATCATCATCACATTAGAGAACTCAGGATGTCCATGCAGTCTCCCTTCTCCACAACCAGATGAATGGAAACAAATGGGCTTCTCTGTACATACACATTTTGTAAACGTCACGTTATCTTAACCTGAACTATCACGACGTCTTGATGGACAATGTATTAACTAACATTAACGCTGCGCATTACACTAACGCAGATCACTTTAACTGGGTCACATGTAGAAAAACACAAACCAAACGTCGTTTGATCGATTGAATTCATCTTTTTATTGGGCTTTGACTGAACCCAGGTTGACACAGGTTATCAGCCCAGCGGGACTGGGTACCGTTAGCATAGCAATCGCTAAGTTATCAGCTAACGCTAGCACTAGCTGGCTAGCTTGGTTAGCAAGGTGCATCTTCACCTGAACTGTGATATTAGCAGGGATGCTAATTTTGGCTAGCAAAGAAATAAGCTTAAAACAAAATGACTTACCGGAAGAAAATGAACCGCCGATTCCTCTGAGTGTCTTTTAGAACAACTGAACGCAGAACAAGACATTTACAGGCAAACAACATGTAGGAGCTAACTTTGATGAACTGAAAACACAATGACAAGTCAAATGTCTGACACATCGCTCTGACGTCATATCCGGATTAACAGGCAGGTCCCCCTGTGTGTCAATCACGCGGTAGCCACGCCCTAAAATCACTCTGCTTTAACATCTATTTTCTTTTAAATAGGACCATAATTTGAAAAATGAACATCATGTTGAATTGAAGAAAACTTCAAACTAGCGATTCAGACCATAAACACATAACGAAAACGTTTACTGAGGTAACAAATCAAATGACAAATAGGGTAATTTTCCAGACTTCAATACAATCTGACTTCTTTTTGCAACCTGATAATCGTTCGATAGAAAGCAAGTTCTGGCACTTCTGCATTGGCTTCATTTTCCAGACACGGAGTCGACGTCCGTTTTTAAATAGTCTATAGTCTGTGCCTGTGTAAACCCATAGGTATTAATTAAACTTTACCATACATTATTAAATCTTTATTCATACCCTACAAAAACAATATTTAACCTAAGTGGTCAAAAATGAAATAGCCTACAAATAAATCGAAATACACAAATTTCTATCTTTATATTTTCCTATTGTTGCTATGTTCTGAAGAACTATTTGTGAACTATTTAGATTTTGCTTCTACAGGTATTTAACATTACTTTACATACTTAAAGATTAAATGTTAACACAAATACTGCAAGTTGAAGTTTGAGATGATTTTAATCTGGTTTACACAGCATGTCTTACTTTGTCTTCCAAAATGAAAGGTTTATTTTTACAATATCAAGCATGTGTTAACATTTAATTGACTGACACTTAATTTTGTTATTAGGAAAAAGTTTCTCTGCAGAAACTTTAGGGGCGTCACTTTATTGATGGTGTTTGATCATAATAAACTAGGAATAATAACAGTTTTTCTCTGTATGAATATTAATGAAACTTTCCGTAAATTTATTGTTTTTACACTTTATTTGAATTAGTATATTTTACTGAAATTTTACGGTTTGTGTTTGTCTGCCAGTCATTTGACTGTTTTTTTTTTTTTTTTACATTGTGTACAAAACAAACAAGTATCAAATTTGTCTTTTCGAATATAATTCTCAACCAAAGAACTGAAACTTTGATTTAATTGAAAGTGTCTTCAAACTGAGTCTTGTCAAATACATTTAAAAACAAGCTGTGGCTTGTATTTATGTTTGAGAAAAAATGTTTTTTTTTAGCTGTAAAAGGTGAATATAATCATAAGAGAGCAGAGACAATGATATATATATATATATATATATATTTATATATATATATATATATATGCATGCTGTAGTTGTGGTCGTTTTGTGTTTGCGGTTGTTTTACATTATTTTCGTCTCTCTGTGGTTGTTTTGTGGCACTTTGGGATCATTTTGTGTTCTTTTGTGGTTAATTTACATTTCTTTGTGACCACTTACTCTGTTTCTACTCTTTTTATATTATATTTTATTTAATTTCTTCAGGGTCATTTTTGCATTTAATCGTCTTCATTTTGCATCTTTTATGGTCATAATACTTCTTTTTGTAGCTATTTTGCATGTTTTTATGATGAATTTGTACGTTCACTATTCCATACATGATTATAAACTTCCATAGGTTCCATCATGCTACAGTTCTTGCCCCCTCCCCAGATTTTGCCTTTGCACGCCGCTGGGGGCGTCACACAGCCTGACAGACTCAACTCAGGGCAAATGCGCCCTTTACGCTCCTTCTTCGCGATGCATTGTGGGACTTTATGTAAACCCAACATGGCAGCCGCCTGCGCCAGAACACTGGGTAAGGTCGGCTGGTCTTTTCTGGAGTCTCCCGCCGCCCGCCGGCCCGGTATCGTCTCATACCTGGTGGGGAATGTGGGCGCACATGGGTCCAGGAGGGCGTACGGTACCGGCGGCACCGGGGTCCGGTCCAAACTGCTCTCCTCTCTGCGGGCAGGAGGAGGAGGAGGCAGGGCGCTGGGCTGCGCCTTCCTGCTAGGTGGAGGTCTGGGACTGTATCAGACCCTGAAGTTCTCTGTGCAGCAGCACCTGGCCGAGGAGGAGACCAAGGTGAGTCCGTTCAGTTCACCTGCACGTCATCCAGGTGAGCTGCGTCCCACTGATCTCCAGTGTCACTCTCTCATTGACAGCAGTTCTCTTAAGTTCACATGTGCACAGGGTCACTGATCTGAACTTGAGCTGCTGCTGCTGCTGTCTGATTTTTAAGAGACAACAGTTATTACAAGGGTCAGTGAACACATCACATAATAATCTTTAAAGTCTCTAAGGTGAATGAATGAATCCAGCATGAGGGCAGTTTGCAGCATTTAAAATGTGCAGAACACCTGAGACTCCTTCATTTTCTTTCACATTGAAATCTTCATCCAGTCTCTGGAGTCCAACGAGAGCCAGAAAAACCAGATTACATCTGTTAAAGAACAGGGAAATAAATGTGAAAGTATAAACAGAAATAAATAAGGAAATTTAAAAAAAAATGTGGACATTTAAACAGGAATAAATAAAATAATAAAAACAGTGCTTTGCAATAGGGAAAAGCGTTTTTCTTATTATATTTCTTTATATTATCACATTTTTTATTTACTTATTTATTTATTTATTTATTTATATTCATTCCTGCCTTTATTTACACATTTATTTTAATTTTTCTTCTATAGGTTTATTCTCTTTTTTATGGCACTTTATGACTCCATAAGTATCTACTTCACCTTTTACAGCAGATCCAGAAAGTATTCAGTACTTTGTGTTGTAGACTTTATTTTCGATGGAGACGCTCAGAACATTTTTATTTACATATTTTATCATCTATTGTCTAATTTCATTGTCCTTCTATTTGCCCTTATTTTATTGTACTATTTCATTTTTTATTGTAAAGCTTTGAGCTACATCTCTTGTATTCAAATGCTCTATAAATAAAGTTTATTATTATTATTAAATTTGCCCATCAGTCTTTACTCAATGACCCATAAAGGGGTTTAAGTTTAAGTCTGGGCTTTGGCTCGACCGCTCAAGGACAGTCAGGCTCGTCCTGAAGCCGCTCCAGTGTTGTCATGGCGACATAGTTCAGGTCATTATTGAGCTGAAAGGTGAAAGGTGAACTTGATTCTGAATCTGGTTCCAGGCTCCAGGTGGAGGTCCGAAGTTGACCCTGTACCAGTACAAGACCTGCCCGTTCTGCAGCAAGGTGCGAGCGTTCCTGGACTTCTACGGCTTGCCGTACGAGGTCGTGGAGGTGAACCCGGTGATGAGGCAGGAGATCAAGTGGTCGGCCTACAGGAAGGTGCCCATCCTGATGGTGGACAGCGACGTGGTAAGACAGTCTGATCTCAGCACGTCTACAGCAAAATAATTGTCAACTTTTTAATCGTTTTAAGTCGTTTTATTAAAGGAAGTTTGTACAAATTCGTTTCTGTTTCTCAGATGTGAATGTTTTCTGGTTTCTGGTCTTTTGTGATGGTAAACTCGACTTTTTAATAGACAAAATAAAATATTTGAGCTCTGGGAAATTGGATCATATTTCACAGTTAATCAGGGCCCTCATCAATAGATTAATCAATAACAGATATATAAGTTGTCACCACCTCATACATCTAAACCAGCGTTAACGAACAAAACAGAAAAGAAGCCATGTCATTATTTTATTCTTCCCTCCTTGACGTCTTTTTGATTTTTCTCTCTTCTGTTGCAGCAACTGAACGACTCCTCCGTCATCATCAGCTCCCTCAGGTCTTTTTTAGTCAACAGGTGAGTTGTAGCTTCCTGTTAAGTGTTTGTTTGATGAGACGTGAATATTTGTTTTCTCTTGATAATTATTATAAAGATCATTAAATATCCTGCCACTAAAAGCCTTAAAGTAAAATGAAGTTGATTGTGAGGGAAGAACATGAAACATGCTTCTATTGTTTTTCTACTGTAACAGCTTGTCTCAGTGATGTCGTTAACACAAGAGCTGCAACGATTAGTTGATTAATTGATCAGTTGATTGATTAATCAAGAAAATAGTCTTAAAAAAAATTGGCTAGAATTGAAAGATAAACAGCATTAGAGTGAAGCTTGTACTGAAGCTTTAAACATGAACGTTTGTTTTCCAGGGAGAAAAGTGTGTCTGACATCGTCCGCTGTTACCCGGAGATGAAGTCTGTGAACGACAGCGGGAAGCAGGTGACGGAGTACGCCAACAAGTACTGGCTGATGCTGAGCGAAGACGAGACCGCCGTGATTTACCCCGAGAAGGGGATGCAGAAGTAAGTCCACACCTGCTCACACACACCTGCTGCTCACACACACCTCCTGCTCACACACACCTGCTGCTCACACACACCTGCTGCTCACACACACCTACTGCTCACACACACCTACTGCTCCACACACACCTGCTGCTCACACACACCTACTGCTCACACACACCTGCTGCTCACACACACCTGCTCCTCACACACACCTACTGCTCACACACACCTACTGCTCACACACACCTGCTCCTCACACACACCTGTTGCTCACATACCTCTGCTCCTCACACACACCTGCTCCTCACACACACCTGCTCCTCACATACCTCTGCTCCTCACACACACCTGCTGCTCACACACACCTGCTGCTCACACACACCTGCTCACACACACCTGCTGCTCACACACACCTGCTGCTCGCACACACCTGCTCCTCACACACACCTGCTCCTCACACACACCTACTGCTCCACACACACCTACTGCTCCTCACACCCCTGCTCCTCACACACACTTGCTGCTCACACACACCTACTGCTCACACACACCTGCTGCTCGCACACACCTGCTCCTCACACACACCTACTGCTCGCACACACCTGCTCCTCACACACACCTGCTGCTCACACACACCTGCTGCTCACACACACCTACTGCTCACACACACCTGCTGCTCGCACACACCTGCTCCTCACACACCCCTGCTCCTCACACACACCTGCTCACACACACTGCTCCTCACACACCTGCTGCTCGCACACACCTGCTGCTCGCACACACCTGCTGCTCGCACACAGCTGCTCCTCACACACACACCTGCTCCTCACACACACCTACTGCTCCTCACACACCCCTGCTCCTCACACACAGTTGCTGCTCACACACACCTGCTGCTCACACACACCTGCTCCTCACACACACCTACTCCTCACACACACCAGCTCCTCACACACACCAGCTGCTCACACACACCAGCTGCTCACACACACCTGCTCCTCACACACACCTGCTGCTCACACACACACCTGCTCCTCACACACACCTACTGCTCCTCACACACACACCTGCTCCTCACACACACCTACTGCTCCTCACACACCCCTGCTCCTCACACACACTTGCTGCTCACACACACCTGCTCCTCACACACACCTGCTGCTCACACACACCTGCTCCTCACACACCCCTGCTCCTCACACACACCTGCTCCTCACACACACCTGCTGCTCACACACACCTGCAGGGTGGTTTCCATGTGGCTAACCAGGCTCCTTCTCCTCACATCTGAGCTCCCTAGACCATAATGCACAGCATCTCCACAATGAAAGTCATGAGACATGGCTGAAAGCTCCAGCAGGTCGACCTTTATTCTGGATGTTTTCCTTCTCTGTTTCCAGGGAGGAGATGAAGTGGCGCCAGTGGGCCGACGATTGGCTCGTGCACCTTATATCTCCCAACGTGTACCGGACCACCAACGAGGCCCTGGCCTCCTTCGACTACATCGTGCGTGAGGGAAAGTTCGGTACCTTTGAGGGTTTCTTTGCCAAATACGTCGGCGCTACGGCCATGTTCCTCATCTCCAAGAGGCTGAAGAGTCGGTGAGTGAAACGTGAACAAACATCTTCCAGTGATCCTCGGTTCAGTTCAAGCGTTATTGATCTGCTCGTTGCTCCTGGAGTTAGCACTTGTAGTTTTTGTGTTTTTAAAATCGGCGTTTGAACGTCAGAGTCGTTTATTTTTCTCCTTTTGATCCAACAGACACAACCTGCAGGACGACGTCAGGCAGGATCTCTACAAGGCCGTCAACGACTGGGTGGCAGCCATCGGCAAGAAGAGGAAGTTCATGGGCGGAGAGCATCCTAACCTGGCAGACCTGGTGAGGGAACGCACCTGTTGTATTCCTGCAGGTTTCACCTCCTGTCAACCTGAACACCTGTTTCAACTCACTGTGAAACTGACAGTCTCAGCTGTGAGATGAGATGAGATGAGGAAATTCAAATTTGACACAGAACAACAATGAATAATGAAGTTATACCTTTTTATATAAAAGCTCAATTTAAATAACACATGAGAAAGGTTAGTATGTTACTGGTTATTAGTCTATTAGCAGTACAGATGTTACCTTGCTAAAACATCTCAATCTCAACATGGTAGCATGTTAGCAAGTTAGCATAAACCAGCTAACGTACTTTCTATTTATCATTGAGTTTACAGCTGAAGCTAATTTGGCCTCTGTAAAACCAGATGTTAGATGCTAATTGTGACATCGAATGGATGATATGCACGTTAACATCTTAGTAGTAGCCATGTTGTTAGCAGGTTAGCATAACGTTCTGTGATCATGTTAAAATCTAGTGTTTACCATTAGGTTTTAGAAGAAACAGTAGTTACATGTCACAATTTACCAAGTTAAATGTTAGCATAACACGCTAATAATACATTAACATGCATGTTAATATGCTCATGTATTGACAATTTAGTAAAGTACCATTTTAAGGTACTTGTACTTGAGTATTTCCATTTTCTGCTACTTTATCCTTCCACTCCACCACATGTATTTTACAGCTGCACTTACTAGTCACTTTTCGGATTAAGATTTTACATTCAAAATCAAACAATAAGCTTATAAAATATAATTTATTGCTAAAGATTAAACCAGTGATTTCAAACCTTTTTGAAATGTGATAAGTTACACAAAAAAAACTGACTTTTTGAGGCCCACAAAATAATGACTTCCCCTCTAAACTTCTCATCTCTATTTACAGAAAATTTCACAATAAAATCAAAATAAATATATATATTTGATTTGGTATCTGAGATTTTTTTTATCCCCATCCATCCATGTTGTGCTGCACACGGCGACTTGTTTATCCAGCCTCTGAACGTTTCCCTCCGTCTGCAGGCGGTGTTCGGCGTCCTCAGAGTGATGGAGGGTCTGCAGGCGTTCGACGACATGATGGAGAACACCAAAGTCAAATACTGGTACAAACGCATGGAGAGAGCGACGCTCAACCACGAGGGCCGAGACTGAGGCCGAAAACGGGTGAAGGAGGCCGGAGAAACACCGAGCGCCTCCAGCCTCAAACAGACGGAACCAGAAAACCTCCAGCAAGAATAGTGACCAGCATCGGGAAGCAAGAAGTCCTGCTTCTGTTGTGGAAACGGTTTGAGAGCGGTCACCGCTGCCATGATTGATTTACTGCTCCGCACACACGCACACACACACACACACACACACACGCACACACAAGTTTAAACCTGTTGATTCATCAGAGCGAGTTCACTGCAGACGTTGACGTAGATAAACACATGAAAACAGTTGTCACATATTTAATTTCACCCTTTTATGACCAGGCTGCTTTGTGGTGGTTCATTTACGGGTGTCTGTGATTTGTACTGACCTCTACTGGTGAAGTGTTGGAACTGCAACATCAATAAAAACATACTGAGTCTTTTCTGCAACTTTAAGGCAGTTAACCAACAGAGTGAAGTCAGATACTCACACAGGAGTAAAGGAGTAAGTCAGCATGTCTCTGGTGCAGCAATTTCATGCAAATATGTTTGATTTATTTTGTGTTACCGGGGAAGTAAACATCTCACTAGTTGAAGCTTTAATAGTTCGACATACCGCAGGGTTTCTGTGCAGATCTGGAAAATGATTTCACACATTTTGAGTTCTTGATTGGAGTTTAAAATGTTTGGGAACTGCTTGTATTTCATGAATTATTTCTTGTTAAAAAATCTTAAACATGGTCTATTCGAGTGGTTCCAGCCAGAGTTTGAGCCTCGACACATTATCTATGGAACAAAACAAAATCTCTCTGTACGACTGTTTGAATTTCTTCAGATTTTGCTCCTAGTTTTGCCGTTTTAAATATTATAGTTTAGCTTTCAAACACATGTTGTGAAGAGAGACTCATCCATATGAAGCTTCTGTCAGACTCTGGTTCTGTTTCAGGTCCATGTTGTTGAGATCAGCAGCTGTGGCCTCCAGGAGATCAGGTTATCTCTGTATTTATTTCAGATCAGTGATGCAGGATCGGTCCGGCAGCGGGGAATCAATAAGCTCATCAGCTGCTGCTCTTTCTCTCTTTAGGAGTCAAATGAAAATTAAATGAAAGAGGAACTGGTGAACTGCCGGTTTGAATGTACTTAATATGCAAACTGTCAGCTGCAGATTAATTCCTATATTAATTGTATTAAACGACTCAATGTGCATAGCTGTAAAAAGGTCAAATAAAAAAAGGAAACCTGGCGTTGTGTGTTTTTATTGTCACAACAGAAAATGATTTACATTTAGTTCTTTTTCCATCAGATTTGATGAATTATCTTTAAGTTATCAGGATGCTGCAAAAGTAAACACCTCAATATTTTTTGCACGTTGTTCGTCCATCTTATGCAGGAAATCTGTTACGCTTCGACGGAGCTTCTTCAGATTTGGCGCAAACATTCATGAGGACTCGAGGATGAACTGATTGGATGTTTTCGGCCTTTTGAACGAAGGGTGAAGAAGAAAAATACACAAACCGAAGCATGACAGAAACGTCCAGTAAACTGTTGATGAGGTTTTATTTCAGACATCTGCTTCATTGATGGATTTTTACAGAGATTACAATCATCCTGGGATCTACTCCATCTGTTTATTCAACATTAGTCGGAACAAAACTAATCACAATGAATTTCATGTTAAAGCTCAGACTCGTCTTCAGGTTCCTGCTTCAATTTGAGGAAAAATACTGAAAACTCTGAAGAACTCATAGTTTTGTAACGTCACCACCTGTGTTTTTAATTTTCGGGGTAACTTCATTCACGATGACTAAACGACAGTTCGTCAAACCACAAACCTCTGTTCCACACGGTGGATTCATACAAAAATAAATAGCAAATCATTCGACACAACTGTGATTTGAGCAGCGACTGATGATCCTGTTGAGACCAAATTTCATGACAATAAAAAGATTTTCCCTCTCGACAGGAAACACAATAAACTAACAGTAAAACTGAAAAACTGCTGTGAACAATCTGATCTTCAACACCGGAGGCACTTCAGAAAAACTTGACACCTCACCACGACAGCATCATTGTTATTGCATGTTCTCATTTAAGAAAATTTGGCTCTTTTTCGTTGCACACACACACGAATTACGAAGCAGAAAAATATCCGTGCACGACAGAAACATCTGGACAAGGACACCCAGTAATCCATCTGAACAGATGTTTGGAGGACGGATGTCGTTGTCGGTGTTATTCCAGAAGTGCTTCCTATAGATAAATATCGTGTTAGCAGTTTAAATCTTTTTCCAAAGCTGCTGATAAATGTCTCAGAATCTAAAAATGAAGCTGAGCGTCGTCATCCATCAGCTGCCGCCCGATCAGCTCAGAGACATAAAACCAGAGCGGGTTTCTTCCCAGCAGCTTCCTGACTACAGAGCGAGTCTCCCTCCCGCCTCAGAGGAGCTTCCTCAGCATCATCCCTCTCTTCCCGTCTTCAGGCCTGAACGCGGCGTCCTGCAGCAACGTCCAACGCGTCTCCTCCTCCCTCACGACCTCCAGAACATGGAGGTGAGCTGACCTTTGGGCGGACTGATCTGTCGGCTCTGCAGTGACGTCTTTTCACAAGAAACAGAAACAAGTTACAGTTACAAACACATCCTGTCTAAGGAGCTTCCCCCGTGTTGCCGTGCACCGATTGAGGCAGAACATTACGACCACTCCTGCTTTATGTGACGCTGTTCCTCCACTTGATGCCAAAACCCACTGAGGCGTGGACTCTACATGACGTCTGAAGGCGTCCTGTGTTTTCTGGCATCAAGACTTTAGGGACAGATCCTTGAAGCTGTGGATCAGACTTGTTCTAGCACATCATCAAAAACCGCGTCGTGGTTTTTCCCCCTCCACAGACCAGAGTCAGTAAGTTCTCACCAGGAGCAGCCGGCGAGCCGTCTCGTTTCAGATCTGCTCCGACTCCGTCGTCTGGTCTTTGTCAAAGTCCTTCAGATCTTTAACTCTGCACATTTCTCCCGTATCCAACATGGACTTCAAGAGCCGACTGTTCACTTACCTTCTAATCTAATTCAGATTCAGATTCAGTTAATCAACATTATTCACTTCCTCTGTCTGTGGTCGCAGTGTTTTGGCTCATCACTGTCTGACAGTTGTGTTCATTAGCATTAGCTCATTAGCTCACATTAACAGTGAGTCTCTTACCTCTAGAAACTGTTTGAGTCTGATGACTGAGCCCATCTGTCCACTGCTGGTCACTGCTTCAATCCTGGAGACACCAAAGACGAGCAGTGACATGTTAGAGTTAAACATCTGGACACAGCTGCAGCTGCTGCTGCTGAGGATGATCTCCGCTACAGGATCAGGCTTGGAGTGTGTTTACCTGGGGAAGTACTCCTCTTTAAGAAGCAGGATGAGTTTCCAGAACTGACCCTGATACTGTTTCATCAGAGCGTTTCCACAAACCTGAGGGAGACAACAGACAAACATCAGTTACACCCACAGCTGCCGTCAGCGAGCAGAGCAGGAAAATAAGATTTAACTGTCACTAATGAGGCTTTAAGGGTCTGAGCTTCAGACAGTGACGTGACGATTCAGCCCGAGAAGCGGCTCTGAAAACATACAGACCAAATCTAATCCACCTGAACTGATCATAGCAACACACTCACACAAGCTCCGACCTCATCAGAGATAATCATCGAATACTAAACTTTAATCACACACACTATCAGACGATATAAAGACAATGTAAAGACAGGAAGTCAGAAGATTAAATCTCTTAAAGCACAATGATGTGGAAATAAAAACAACAACTCATGAGTCACTTTATAAGCTGTTATTTATCCAGAGTCATCCAGAAGGAAATTCGACTTAAAGTCATAAAAGAAAGAAAGAATAATTAAGGTTTTTTCAAAAAGCAAAACAGCTGAAACAAAAGTGTAACTGTGTCGCAGCAGAGCGGGAGAGAGACAACATCCCTGCGCTGTCTGAATGACTTTATGTGAAAATAAACTCACCTCCAGGAAGTCGAACAGCAGCGTCGCCGTGATGTCGGCCAGCGGCTCCATGTTGAGCATCTGAGCCAACCAGCGCCAGCCGTGGTTCAGACCGTGAGGAACCGACTGTAACCACGGAGAACAAAGAACCGTTTATTACAGTAAACTATGAAAACATGCACCAGGTCACTTTGTGATTTAAGAGGCTAAAACATGAGAATAAGACAAAGATAAAAGAGGAAAATGCAGGTTCTGCATAAAATGAAAAGAGTGTTTGTTGAGACAAAACATGTAAATGATAAAAACACGATATATTCTTCTCAACAGAACTCCTTTAAAAGACAACGACACGCAAGTAAACTTTAATGTTTCCAGATCTGAAGAGGAAACCTGGTGAACCTGAGATCCATTTAAATATTTCTAAAGACTTAAATTCAGTTCCACATCTGTCACTTCTGATTCTGAGCGAACAGGAAGCTCAGAACGATCATCAGGTGTGACACGTTTGTTTTATTTTTACCCCCTGTTTGGAGCCGTACGGCCACCGCAGCTGGATCATGGCGGCGTACAGACGGATCATCCCAGACATCCTCTTCAGGAAACTGTCCTGACCTTCCACCCCGGAGTCGTCGACGCGGTAACCAAGAATCCTGAGGGAGCGAAGGTAGAAAACACCCGATGTGAACCTGCACCCTGAGTAAAGAGGAGGATGAAGTGACGCGTCTGAGCGGCTCACCTCTGATATTCCTCCACGGGTGTGCCGTCCTTCATCGGGGGGTAATGCGGGACCGCGTACGGACATTTCTTGTGCAGGTGGGCGAGGATGAGGTCTCCCACCCGAGGGTGCAGCTCCCAGACACCAGAGGCCACCACGGCGATGGGGAAGGCGGCTTCGTGGTGAGACGCCACCTCCTCCTCTCCTTGTTTCTGTCCAGAGGAGTTCAGCTTTGATTTGGTTTGTTGTGTGTAAACAGCTTTTGTTTGTTTGTTTGTTCGTACTCATTGTAAACCGAACACAGAGAATATGAAAATCCTGTGCGTTGCAGGAGTGAAGGATTTCATTAACTCTGTACTGATCATGACCTTCAGTCCAACACTGGGAAACTTAAAGAGATCAAAGATTCTGGGAGAAATAAACTTCTTCAGACTGCAGGGGAACAAGTTGCCTCCAGGAAATCTGGGACGTTCAAGTAAAGCTACGATGCAGTTTTACACAGCAATTTGAAGGTATAATCTTGGGCTACCGGCATTTTGTTTTGACATTTTATTTATAAACCATTAATGAAGAAAACCTGAAGTCAGATCCACTGATAATGAAAATAAATGTTATTTTTGCAGCAATAATCCAGGATTCTTGTGGATCTTTCATTTATAAGTTTCAACAAATCAAATTTCAGACTTAAAGATGTTTCTATGGCTGCAGCTACTCTAAATAACAAATCAATAATAGTACCTATCTATCTATGCTTTTCCTTTTTTGTTTGGATATAATCTCAGTCAATAGTGAAAAATGCCAAATACAGAGTCCAAGGTGACACCAAGTATTTCATTCACAATGTTAGAAAATGTGGTGAAAGCAGCAGATCCTCATATTTGAGAAGCTGCAACCACAGAACTGTTGACATTTTATTTGATAAATGACAAATAATTATCAATATTACTGTCAAATCACTATCTCCCAATCACTGCAGCATGATTTCATCCTGCCCTTTCTAAACGAGCTCCTCTGACAGATCAACTTCATCAAACAGCACGAGGCGAACTCACCACAAACTTCTCGGCCAGTTTGTAGCAGACAAAGTCCAGGCCCTGAGGATGCTGGGAGGTGGAGACGGACTTCCCCCCCGACACCACCGGCCGCCCCGACAGCAGCTTGTCGATCTTGTCGAAGATTTCACGGAGCTGCGACCCGGAGTTGCTGGCGATCTGACTGACGGGGATGGTGGCGGCTTTCTGCAGCTCCAGCTTCAGCTTCTTCGTCTGCGTGGAGACGAGAAAGAAAACAAAACAAGCCTGAATATGGGTCACGCCTTGTTATCAGACTTTGAGGACAGGAGACACTGTTGGGAAAACTTCCCTGAGATCTCAGAGACTGAAACATGAAGCACAGTCAAACACAAAAAACCCCACACTTGTGTGACCGACGCTCTCTCCTGTCACAATCATTTTCTCTGACAGTTCCCGTTTCCCAGACTTTCAGTCTGAGCTCATCCTCTGTGACGGCTGCGATTCTTCTTCTTCTTCTGTTTGACAGATTTTCTCCCAGGAGACGCTGAGAGCTCCAATTCAATCATCACCAACGTCTGCAGGTTAAACTGGGCCGACACTTTAAAACTGACTGAAAACACTCGCAACATCACGCCTACGAACAACCCACAATGCACCACTCTCTGTAGAAGACACTGGTGCTCTCTCCATTCAAAAAGAAAGAACCGTCGTCAAATATGAGACGATATATATAATATAAATATTGTATAATATTCAGGCAAACATGTATTTAATATACATGTAAATTAATTAAATGTTTTACTTTTACGTCACATAAAACTGTTGTCATTATCGTTATTAGTAGTTTTACTGTTTGTATTTGTTTTTTTCTTGTTTCCATTTGTCTTTGATTTTAATTTACATTGTTTTGCATTATGATTTTACCTTACTTATATTATTATTATTATTATTAGTCTACAATTGTGCCTTTTATTACTGGTGCGTCCCTCAGGCTGTTGGGGCTTTTCCCAGCTTCGTTACCAACATTGATGCAGAGAAGAAGAACTCACCTGGGCGTCTTTCGGGGAGTTGAGTTGTTCGAAGGACTGAGCGCACTGAGCGGCTGAATCCTGCAGCTCCTTCAGCCACTTCAACGTGCCGTCTTCAGCGCTGTTCTGCAGCCCTGTGGGAAGATGTTGCGCAATAATATTAATAGATTAATATATATCAATATTAATTATTGTAATGTGATGATTCAGGGGTTTGCAGTTGTTCAATTTTACATATTTAACTACAGAGTTGTCGACAGATTTGAGAAGATTTTCCACTGTGTTTTGGAAAATCTTTTTCTCTCCTAGAGGTTTTTCCTCCTGCAGCGACTTGGCGCTAAATGCTTCGCATCAACTCAGCTTGAAACGCAATTAAAAACAAATGTCACAGTTGCTCTTCTTGTCGGATGATTGATCTGTTCCTCCAGCAACAGGAAATAAATGTGTTTCCTCATCCTCAATCCTTTCACTCACCAACACTGTCCGCTCTGCTTTTTCTGTTTCACATCATTGTAAATGAAATTGAATCTTTTTAGATTTTAGCCTGGAAGTTTCTGCAGAGCGCACGAGAAAAACCTTTCCACGTCAGAAAACAAGCTCCCAGCTCCGTCGCTCACCACCAAACCGACAGTTTCAGCTTCATGATCTTGACTTTTGTCCCTCATAAATCACATTTTGATTTACAGATCAAAGACAGGGAGAAGGTCTCTCTCACCTCTCCTCTGCGCCTTCTCTTTGGCCGACTGCGCCGCCTTCTTCTGCGCCTCCTGCTGCACCTGTAGCTCCGCCTGCTTCCTGCGCACCTCCTCCTCCTCCTGGTCCTTCTTCTTCTTCTCTTGAACCTTGGCGACCTCCTCCTGCATCAGCCGGATCAGCGCCCTCATCTCGTGGAGGGCTCGCTCGGCCACAGTCATGTCCTCCACGCTGGGGAACTCTCCCTAGAAAAGACGCAGCGGAGACAGTTACACACAGACAGGATGTCTGGTTCGTCCTGAAGCGGGAAACCTGAGTCTAATTTACTATATACTTTACTTTTTCTATCACTTTTTATGTGAACAACTGAATGCAACACAATAAATGTCTTCCTGCAGAGACCGTCTGAACACGTGCCATCACCCATCATCATTCTCACTCCACCTCCCAGTCGGCTTTTTATTCACCTGCACCACGACATCAACTTCAGACATCACAGTCGTCTTGTTCAACCAGAGTCTAACAGAGTTTATGATACAAAATATTCAGTACAGAGAATTCAACACTCAATTACTCGATCTTCAGAAATCGAATCAACAATTTTTAATAGTCTTTTCTTCCTTTCTCTCCTCCTCTGGTTGCAGCTTCTCAAATGTGTCGATTTGCTGCTTTTCTCTCTTTAATTTCACTGTAAATATTTTAAGAAAAATCACCTTTGGCTTTGGAAAAATTATTTTTTGGGCATTTCTCACATTATCTGACACATTATAGACAAACAGATCAATCAAATGATCCGTCCATCCGTTTTGTTCCACTTATCCGAGGTCGGGTCTTGATGGCAGCAGGTCAGGCAAAGTGGTTCTACTTTGCTTTAATCCAATAAAGAATCCTAAAATAAATATGATATGTCCAAGTTGAGAAAATAAAACTGTGTAAAAGAAGATCAAGATAATTTTACTGTTTATTTTTTCTTCCAAATAAGTTTGGATGTGGAAACTAAATTCCAACCTGTCTGATCATCTTCCTGCTGTGATGATTGAACCGAGGGGGAAAATGTAAACAGATCTGACAACTTCTAACACAACCACGTTATGTCGGTGTAGAAGCTGCCACGATCCAAACCTGAGCTTCAACCATCAGGAGTTAAACTGACCTCTGCCGTCTTTCTCACCACCTCCGACACCTGGGAGCACAGCTGGTTCCCGCGGGTGCTGAAGGAGCTGAGGCCGGCCGGTGGAAGGTGGGTGTTGGTCTGGGTGGACGGCTCCAGCAGCTGGTTGAGCTGCAGGATCTCCTCCTGGATGGTGTTCAGGTTACGTAGCCGCTCCCTGCCCTCTGCCTGCCGCTGCCGCTCCAGCTCCGCCTCCCGCAGGCGCTGCTGCTCCGCCTCCCTCAGCCGCAGGTTCAGGATCTGACGCCGAGGACAACGAAGAAAATTTATTAATAAAAGGTACAACACCTGCAAGGCGGCCATCTTTATCCAGTGTCTCAAAGTGATGCGATTTCAGCTGAATTTGTTTTTTTAAGGAGGCGTTCACACCAGTCTCCTCTCCAATGATCGTACCTTCATCCGGTGCCGCTGCTCTTCCTTCAGCTTTTCTTGGCGCCCGATGCTCTCTTTGGTTCTGAGGTACAGAGAGAGGAAAACCACGCCGTTAAAGTCACATGTGACATTTGAGAAACGTGAAACAGCATGAGCTTTGCATCCTTACTCTCTGTCCATCATGTCCCTTATGATCTGGCACTCCTGTCTCTGCTTCAGCTCCATGAGCTCCTCGAAGCGTTTCAGCTGCTCCGACTCGGCGCTCGCCACCGCCGCCAGCTGCTTCTCCTGCATCTCCTGCCGCTGTCTGAACGCCACCTGAGCGTCAGATTTAAGATATCAACAGGTGAGATTATGTATTTCACATAAAAAAAACATTATATACAGCCAACATCTTTTTGTCACAGGGCTGTTGAGCTGATCTTATAAAATCACCGTCTCTGACCTTTGCCTTTTCTCGACATTTCTCCTCAGCTTTGAGAATGCAGCCGGCCATCTCCATGGCTTTGGGCGACAGCAGGGAAATGGCAGGTGGTGACGCTGGACTGGAAACCTCACTGACATCTGCCTCAGGATCTTCATCCTTCACCTCATCACTAACAGCCTGCAGCACGTTAAAATGAGCAAAAGACAGTTAGAAAATTCAGGACAAGGTTCAGACAGAGCCACAGGGAATAAAACTAAGTTTGTTCACCTCAAGAAACAGACGATTTGCAGGTTTTCAGACCCGAATTTAGTAAAATGTCTGTCTGTTTTTATTTTACACAAACAGCCTTAATTTGAATTCAACATATTTGAACGTGAACTTTTTCTTCTTCTATTTTTATCATGTGTTATCCCGTCTCACAATTCATTTGTCTCCTGCTTTAGCAGCAAACAACTCAATAGCACCTGAAGTGTAAATAAATGGACAAAAAGTTGCTTATTGACATGTGGTTGAAAGCTCAAAAATTATAATATAATAATAAAATTTAAAAAAATTAAATAAAATTTAAAAAATTTTGTTGAGAATTTTTTGGACAAGATCAAGTTCTAATGTGAATTTGGGTGAACTCTTCCTTTAACCTGCCAGCTTTACACTGTAATTTGATAATTGAATAGAAGAACACAGGGAAATCAGCACGTATTCACGTCTGGAGGAGAGACTTAGACTTACCTGCTCACGTTCGGCCTTTAAAGACAGGGCTGCGGACAGTGTGATGTGCTTAGTGTTGATGTCAAGGACAGATCCTGTGGAGGAAAGGGAGGCGGGGATCTCCTCCGACAAGCCAGGGCTGGAGTCTCCGGAGATGGAGCCCAGAAAGCAGGACTTCTGCAGGGGCGAGGAGCCGATTCGCTCCAAGATGATGCCAGAGCGTGAAGACAAGCTGATGGCCTCTTTGCAACCTGCCATAATATGCTGCAAGAACATAGACACATTATAACTCAAGTGTAATTCATTCATTGAAAGTGTTTTGGGCTTGTATTTCTTTAAGGAGAGAGAGGACGAGCACACTCAGCTCCAATGGTTAAATAATATATCACAGACATCTCAACCACAGAGTCTTAAATATATTGATATACACACCACCAAAAGTATGAATGAGCTCAAGACAAATATTCACTGTTAGAAAAATTCATTGAAAAATCAGCATTAGTTTCCACATATATTCAAACAAAAAGATCTCTGATTCAGGTACATGAAAAGCTGATTAACTAAAATTGCTGGGAGCCATCAGAACAGTGTGAGGATCCTTTGTCTGATTCTTGCCATGAGTTTCTGGATGGACCATGATGATCAAGATAACACTGACAATCATACAGTTCTGGGTTTCATTATATTTAAGTCGATGCAAAACATTGGGAAAAATAACATTTGATACTGGGACTCAAGCAGCTATTGAAATGAGACTATTTGAGCGGTTTAGAGGGGAGTGTCTTTCATACACAGCTACACACTTTTTTAATTTGAGAAAGACCAAAAACTTTGGACCCACTAGTTTAACCTTCAACAACTGGTTTCCCTTTATGAGTTTATCACTTTTTGTTTAAAGGTAAAAACCTCCGTCTGCAATTTAAGCAATAACTACAGCTGTCATATAAACATAGTGAAGTAAAATGTAGAATATTTCCCTCCTAAGTAACTGAAAATGAAAGTAACTCACTATTACACTGTACAACAGCTCACCTGTGTGAAAGGTGAACACACTACACACTGTATATATCATATTTATACTGTATACGCCGCCATTTTGCACTGAACACTTTCTTAACATTAAAATTGCACACTGTATTTCTGATCTGTATACTACTAGTGCACTGTTTATTATCTGCACACTGTTGTTTTCTTGACTCATTTGTGGCTGTTGGTGTTTTTCGTGTATATGATGTATAATTTTTCTTCGTATATTTTTATCAAAGTGACAGTAACTCAACATTGTACTAAAGTAAATGTACTTAAGTGCTTCCTTCTACTGTTTGTTGGTTCAGTATCGGTGACTTAGCAAACTGTGGTGGTCCTGTTGTCACTACAGGTCGCCATAGTTTCGCTAAATGTTCAAACAGTCACTTAAATTAATATATCAACGGTGGTTAAGTCATCTAACATTAGGTAAAAAGGGAAGGGGGCAGCTTAGCCTGGCTAACGTGAACTAGCCATTAGCTTGCTAGCTAGCTAGCTAGCATCAGAGTTAGCCGGCGGTTAACTCACCTCGCCCCTGTCCGACCAGTGCGGGTCGAAAGTGACTTTTCCCTTTGGTGAATTTTTTAAAGCCTCTATAACGTCCCATTTTTTACCCATCGTTTCAGCAGGCATCCCGACAGACTCGTACACAAAACCCAAAAACTACTAACTAACGATAACGCTGAGCTAAATTTTGAACCGCCTGATGAGGCAACATTAGTTGCACTCCGACAAGAAACGCGGTATGGCGGCTCCACGGTTCCGGCCTTGCTATCCCCCTTATATTTATATTTTATATTTTGTTTTAGGTTAAATGGTCTCATAAGAAAATAGTATTGCATACAATAAAATGTATTCCATCCAATAACAATATTTATTTTGCTAATGAGAGTATTTCTGGATAGGTGGCTGAAATGGGGGCATTGCAGTCCCTGAGCCGGCCTTTTTTCTTAATTGGGTCTTTAATTTGTTTGTCTTTTATTTGTTTAATGTACTCATATAAATACTCAACTCTCAAGCAATAAATTAAATGCTAACTGCAACACGACATATGGGAAAAGTCGGCCAAAAAGCCCTTCACTTGGTCGTCAGTTCTGTTACCGCGCAAACCCAATTATAAAAGTTAAAATATAAACTAGAAAATTCCTGGAGAAGTTTTGAATGTGCCTGCTGCTTGGTGCGTGTACTTCACTCCCCACGTTTCACTCCGTTATTCTCAGTTTCATTCATGTCAGCAAAATGCATACATTTTCACATAATTGAAGTTTTCAAATTTAGGAATATGAAAGATGGAAGATTTTCAGAAAACGATGCAATAAGTCAATAACTCAGAAAAGTTATTTATTTAAAACAATATAAATAAGTTCCAGGCGACTAAAATCGAGCAATCCTTAAAAAGATTTTCATTAAAAGAAAGCTTTATTAATTTCATAGATAATATAAAACTCTTAAGTTAAAAGCAGATATTCAATAAATGTGATTTAGCTCTTCTACACTGCTGAGGGATGAAATGCTGGTCAGGTCGGTGAATCTTGCAGTCAGCTTGTAAGCAAAGCGTCACCAAACACATTTCCATACGAGGTTTTGAGAAAGTGGACGTAGTTCTGCAGACTGCGGTTTGTAGAGTCCGACTGCTCCAATCTGTCCTTCAGGTTCTGCAGCTGACTCTTGAAACGACGCTCCATCTGAAGGAGAACAAACACGGAACAGGAATTTGTTGTGTGGTGTGTGCAACATTAAAATTCATCAGCACCAGGTTAATTTACTCATTCCCTTCTCTAAACAGTCAATCCTGTTGAGGATTGATGATGACAGAACTGAGGAGGGACACAGTGACGTACCTCCTCCTTGCTTCGCTGCAGCTGACTCAGCTCTGTTTTGGCTCGGCTCAGCTGGCTCTGCAGGTCCAAAGCTTTCGACTGGGACGTTCTCTCTTTGGCCAAAACCTTCTGCATGCTGTCGTCAACCTGCAGACGAGAGAGGCAAAATGTTGAACTGAAGCTTTCCTGATTGTGTATATTTACATTTCATAATTATCTATCATTAATCTAACTCCAGTTTTGTTATTGAAGGCATAAACATAAACCTTGTTTAGGAAATGACAATCACAATAAAACCTTCAAAACTTCAGTTTGTAAGCAACAATAAGACACAAGGGTTGGAACTTGTTTCCTGTATAAAAGCTGCCATATTAATGGAGTTATAGACAGTTATATAAAGGCTCAACTCTATGGACGAAGTTTGTAATCCAAGCTTTCTTTTACAAATCTGTCGACACATCGAAAATACATACAACTGTTTTCACAAAGCACTCAAAAAGTAAACTGTTCCTGTTGTATAAAATAGGTGGAGTTGACCTTTATTGTTCTTATTCTTATGATAAACAGCAGTATTGCCAATTATTAATCCTCTTTGAGTAGAGCATTCTAGACGTCTGAATTTCCAGCCACATCTCTGATTTATTCAGCATCTCGTTAATAAATAAAGTGAAACAAAATGTCGTCATCAGTCAGATTATTAAGATACAAACTTGAGGGAAACACGGAGATGTGTAGAAGCTGTCATCGACCGTTAATCTGGCTGTGTTGTGTTGTGTTGTGTTGTGTGTAGTCCTTAAAACCACAATAAGCAGCACATTTTAAATATGAAAGGGTCATAAAAGCTTCATGCTTCGTGCTTTTCTGCATCACAACAACACAAACAAGATGAGAAGGGAAGTGGAAATGGTAAAACTGTAGCAGGTATCATCGAGTGTATGAGTCAAGTGTTTCTATTCAGTTAAATGTCTCTGTTTGGATTGAGGTTAAAGTTGTGATGTGATGGTTTCAGACCTGTCTCTGTGCGTCGTCCAGTGTTTGCTGTAGCTGTCTGGACAGGACGCTGCACTCGCACGTCTTCTCCTCCAGCTGCTGCTGAACGCTGCGGATTCCTGCTTCCTTTGAGCTGAGAACCTGAGACATTTCTCTGTTTTCTACCTTCACGTCCTCCAGCCTCCTGCAACAAACAGAGCACGAAATCAATTATGTCCCTTTATTTCTTATATTAGAAATGCATAGATGACGATTCTGTCCGTTCTGCCTCTACCTCTCTAAGTTGTGAATTTTCTCCTTGAGAACGCTGTTCTCCTCCTGCAGCAGCAGGTTCCTCTGCTGGAACGTCTCCAGCTGAGCGCCTTGCTGCTCCACCTGAGGAGGAACACCATGAACGGCCGACACAGGGTCAGCCATGATAGAAATCCACCTCTTACTGACAGCTGTTTACTGTCTGCTCTCAAATAAAAGGCAAAAATACCACATGCGTTCATCCTGCATTGTTACAGCCAATAGTTCTCTCCAGTCCAACTGAATTAGGTCGTTTGAGAGACGGTTTCTTGTAACAGGTGACAGCTGAGAGGAAAGTGAAACACAACTTTTCCTCTTAAAGATTACAGTTTGCTGTATTACCTCAGGAAGCATGAATTTTAAAAGTGTCATTCTCTTAAACATCTGTCTGTAGCCGTCACTGTAACAGAGATTAATTAGTATTTACTACCAAGTGTGAAAGAGCTAAAGTAACATAAACATTTCCATTTGTTTTATTCTTATATCAAATATGTCTGATGTAAATTCTTTCAACACAAACAAATGAAATCCTTCTTTTTGAGAAAGTAACGACACCGTGCTTTGCTGCCCTCTGCTGGGTGGTATCGAGAAAGACACAGGTGCTGTTCCTCCAAACGTTCTTAATCAGAAGGTAAATTCAGGTCATTTGTGATGTTACCATCATTTCACTTCTTACACAAGACCCAATGAAAACATAAGGCATTTTTAATATAACTGGAATTGTTTAGTTTAAGCCAATCCTGCGATGAGAGGTGTGGAGACCCTGTTACCACAAGGAGGCCTTCAGGCTGTATGAAGAATGTGCTGATGTGCAAACTCCTCTGGGAAAACTAAATCGACCGACGCTCAATTTAAAGGAGAATCTATGAAAATGATTGTAAAACAAGCTGCCAAAACTCTGTCCAATAAACAAGCTGCTGAAAGTACGTAAACATTTTCTCCTCCAGCCTCTTATGCACCTTGTGTCTGACTTCAGAGAGGGCGGAGTTGTGCTCCGCGTTCCTCCTCTCGTGGGCGTCGGCCTCCTGCTGGGCGTCTCGCAGCTGCTGCTCGGTCCTCCTCAGTCTGTCGGGCAGCGTCTCCAGCTCTCTGAGCCGACCCAGCAGCTCCCTCCTCACCTGCTCCTTCTCCCTCTCCAGGCTCGTCTCCACCTCCCGCATCTCCCTCTGCGTCATCTCCAGCTTCAGGCAGTGCTCCTCCGACTCCAGACGAGCCTGCTGGACCTACGCAGAGACGGTGAGGGTTATATATTGTTATATATTTACAGTTGCTGGTGTAAAGTGAAGCAGCATCACTGAGAGTCAGACTGTACCTTCTTCTTGTATTTCTCCACCACGTTTTCATACTTTTTGATGGATGATTTCATCTGACGAGCTTCAAACTGAAGCCCCCTGAGCTTCTCCTCGGATGACGCCAACTCTCCCTAAACACGATGCGTTTATATAATAACTGCCACAGAAATGATGAAACAGTCGAAGAGGAAAGCTGTTGTGGTACCTTGAGTCTCTGGTTGTCCAGCTTGGTGGAGGCGTTTTCAGCGCTGAGATGTTGGAGCTGATCCCTGAGCTCCTCCCTCTCCGCCCGGCTCTTCTCCTCCGCCGAGCGAAGCTGGGAATTCAGCTCCGTCACCTGGCTGTGATGGACGCGGGTCAAAAGTCAAAACTCAACTTAAAAGTTCAAAGATACGGTGCTTTTGGATCAGAACCTATTGTTTCAAATATTTCTATTATGATCTACTTGCTTAGATTCAGTGCTTCTTATGTTTAAACAGACAATAAATCCAAACATGTAGGAGAATAAAATAAAATAAAATAGAAAAACATTTAAATCAGACAAAACACTGATTAAACCTGCAGGACACAAACAACTGAGGTGAGTAACGGAACAAAAAATAAGCAAAAGTGCAATATAATGCATAAAAGTACATAAGAGTAAGAGAAAATATGACAAAGAGTAATACAGTCATATCGGAGCGTCACCTGTCTCCGTACCTAAATAATAAAACAGAAACACATAGAAATCTCAAAGAAAAACCCTCCCAACCCTCACCCTTCCCCCGCCCCCATCTTGGACTGCACTACCAACAGGTTGGGTCAGAACCGTTTGAATAAAAACAAAACAGAAAATAAGAGATGATTATATAGTACAATCTATATATATATATATATATTTATACTGTATATTTCTGAGCGCACTCACAATCTGAGAGCAGAGAATTCCTCCTCCAGCTGCGATTTGGCAGCTGCTTCTTTAGAGTGTCGGAGGCACCAGTCACTGGATGTGGACAGAGCTTGAGCCAACTGGATTTCCTTTAAAATAAAACACAGAAATTGTCTCCTAATTATTTTTTATGTTTTCGCCTTTCAACTTATGTTCCGTGCCTGGGATTTCGTTTTGCATGTCAGGATATACATGTGCTGTGAAAGAGGGTCACACAACAACACCAGGAGGCGTCTGATTGGTCTCAGAGTCTCAGAGTCGTTCAGCAGCAGAACAATGAGTCCAAACACACAGACAGAGTCATAGAAGAAGAACAATGAGACCTGCAGCAGATGGTCTGACCCCCCCGCAGAGCCCTGAACTCATCATGGAGTCAGTCTGGGATCACATGAAGACACAGAGACACCATGGGTTCTCCAAGATACTGGAACGACCTACTGGAGCTGGTTTAAAGTCAAAGGGGGAGAGGCACCGCAAATACTGATCTGACTTCGCTTTTTACTCTTTGCTAATAGAAACTATTTATGTCACATTTACTGCACAGTGCTGAATATTTAAGGAACTCCTCACAAAGACCAGATTCTCAGTAAAGTCAAACCAGCTGAGCCACGGCGGTGACCTGCTCTCACACCTGTGTTTGTTAGATTTGTGTGTTTTGTGTTTCACTGGAACAACAACCCAACTTCCTTTGAATCTGATTTGCATAAAAGCCTGAGATCAGACGAGTCACGGCCACCCGTGAGAAAACAACTGATTTGCATGACGCAGGATAAACCACAGAGCGGTCTGTGGACCAGCCTCAGGAACCCCGGCGTCGTTTGGTGACTAACGAGCCTCTGACTTGTCACTGCTGTTTAACTATTACAATGCAGACACATGAATTTCCCCGAGGGGATAAATAAAGTATCTATCTATCTATCTATCTATCTATATTTTCTGCTGAGGGATGCAGAAATCATTCTTTATGTTCCCCACCGCCCTGCTGCTCTGTGATTTTCAGACCTTGTGGAGGGGGTGGGGTCAGCTCTGAATACTGACCTTCTCCTTCAGTTTCTCCGCTCGCTCTCTGGCGGACTCCTCGGCACGCTCGGCCTGCTGGGTCAGCAGGGTCAGAGCTTCCTGGTCTCTCCTCCCCTGCTCCCCCTCCTCCTCGCCCCGCTGCCGCCTCTGAGTCTGCAGCTCCTCCTGCAGAGTCTGGAGCTTCTCCTGCTGCTGCTCCTGGCTCTGCTGCATCCTCTGCACAAACCAGGTTTAAGGTGTAATAAAGACCCTCGCATGTTCATGTAGATCTGTACTTCATATTTAGTAGCGCCAAGTTTTTGGAGTGAAATAAAAATATCAAAATGTCCTATTTTAATACAATATTCCATAAAACTGTGAGTTATTCTGAATAATCAGGAAATGATCTAAAAGTAAAAGATCTCCATGTGTCCAGCTGAGATCTGGTGTTTTACCACACGCTGTTGAAAAGCAGATTTGTTCAGTGTGTCGTCTGAATGATACAGAAAATGAGTCATAATTTCTATTCCTTTTTTCTTTGGGGGGGGGGGGGGTGTTGTGCAATACATTGTTTAGTGAGATAAAAACAGCATCTGATATTGACTTTGTTCTTATGGACGATGCACAGAGAGCGAGCAGGCTGTTCACATATGAACTGTGTGAGGAAAAGCAGCAGCTCTTTTCTGTCAGTGTTTGTATAAATATACTTTTTAAAAGAGCACTAACACAGTGTTACCGACGTGAGATGGTTCCACATGTTTGGCACGCCACAGAAACGAAAATCAAAGCAAACCAAGGGATTGTGTTTGGTGCTCACAGACCTGAATCTGAGCAGCCAGCTGGGTCTTCTCGGCTTCTGCTCGGCTCAGCTGAGACTCCAGATGGTCGCGTGTTGACTCCAGGATTCTCGAAAGCTCCTCCGTCGTCTTCACCGTGTCCTGCCACGACAGAGGGAGGCAGAGGGTGAGTTTCTTGTAGATGAACCTCTATCTGACTATGTGAGACAAATCCACGTTATTTCTCTGCCAAGCTATGACGCGACGCAGGCGAACAAAGACACAGTTACAGTTATAATTCTCAACCCTTTCAAAGTCCAAATGCTCGGCGAGCTTCGACGCCTCTTTCTCCCTGTGGGTGAGTTTGGCCACGAGTCGCTGCAAGAGAAGAACAGACACAGGAACAACCTCCCGTGATGTTACCTGGTGGCAGGTGAATTTATGGATGAAGGGACAAAACAGCAGCGTACGTCACTCACAATGTTCTCTGCTTCGCTGTCGGTCAGTCTCTTCCTCAAGGCGTCTTTCTGTTCTGACCGCACCAGTGAATCTCTCTGTGGATACAAGCAGACGAGCCGTGTTTGCTTCTGCTGTCATTTGTAAATTCTGTATATTTTCTTTTCTAACCAGAAGTCATATATAAGCTCAAAGTTTTCTTTTTAATTTTATCTTCCGCTTTGATTTCCTTTCAGAATAAAAGGCTTCATTCCTGCAGCTTAATCAACTAACGAAAGAACAAAAGCAGAAAACTTGAACAGAATAAACAAATTAAATAAACCAGTGTGAACAAACTTACCTTGAGACTGATGGTGAAAACTAATGATTACTCCCATTATTAATTAATCTGTCGATTATTCTCTTGATTGATTGTCTTTAAATCACTTGTTTTTTTTCAAACCAACAGTCCAAGATATTTTATTTACAGTGAAATCAATCAGAAAATGAAATTCTCACATTTGAGGATGAAGAACCAGGAAACGTTTGGTTGATTTAAGATTATCGACTATTCACAGCTGTAACTTCCTGTACCTCGTGTTGACTCCACTCTCTGAGGAGCTCTCGAAGGCTCTGGTTGGTGTTGTCGAACATCTCTATCTTCTCGAACAACAACTCCTGCTGCCGTCCCAGTGAAGCTGCGTGCAGCTTGGACAGACGCTTGTCCTAAAAATAAACAAATAAATGACTAAATAAAGATATGTCCATGTCCAGGAAAATAAGTCCTCATCCATCCTTCATCCTGCCGACCAGCTGTGTCACCGGACTCACCTTCGCCAGGCCGTCGATAGTTTCCTTCAGGGATGTCAGCTGATTAGCTACAGCTACGCCGTCGATCTCTGCTTCTACCAGCGCCCTCAGGAGTACGTCCGTCTCTCTGTGTTGACCCCTGGAATCTGACCTGTAAGGAAGATGGAAAAATATCAAAGTGAAACGCCGGCGTGTGAACACAGCTGTCGTCACATGGGGCACATTCGTCATTGGCCTGTATCTTTAGAAAGAAAGGCGACTAATCCAAACAAAAACCTTTACAGTGGACATTTACTCAAGTACTGAGGTATTTACACTTTATATGTTTATTTCTATTTTATGCAACTTTTTACAAGGAAAAAAACAAACAAAAAATCTAATGTAGAGTATTACTGAACTGTGGTATTAGTACTTTTAGTTAAGTAAATGATCTGAGTACTTATGATGACAGTGAGTTCACTCCTTCAGCAGGTTTTATGTTCTACAGCTGTTCCACAGGATATTACTCTGCAGTGCTGACTAACAAACACAGTTCAACTAATAAAAAAAGCACATGTGCAACAGTTTGAGAGTAGACTAACAAAGTGCACTATGCCAAATTTGAAATGTCTAGTCTATTGTTGGCAACAGAAGACACAAAAATCTGTCTGATCTCAGGCAGACGTCCTGGGAGAAAAGCTCTTGATTTTTAATTTTGAGGGGAGCGACGACAACAGCTGCCGTATCCACGAAAAGAAAATGTCCCCAGAAATGACAAACATATGATCTGAAGTTGTTTTGAACACCACTAAAGTATATCAGGACGGGTTTGTTTTGAGCACTTTGGTATTTTAGGGAACGTTGACACGACTCTTACTTCTTTGAACGACGGACGCCTTCCTGCTCTTGGAGTAGGATGCTGAGGCTGTTGGATACGGCAGCCGCCTCTTCTTCCTGCTCTTCTCCGTCACGCTGATGTCCTGACTGATGCTGCACTCGGCTCCTCTGCTCATAACACACAAACAAACACAGCTCACGTTTCTCTGTGGAGGCGAGAGGGGAGGAATTGGGCCAGATTTCTGCTCTACGTGTTGCTGTGTTAAAATGAAAAATGTACAATTTGAAGACGTTTGTCCTCAGTAAACAAGCCGTGAATATCCCCTCCTCTCCCCAGTTGTAAAGTGTATAAAGAGACCTGGCAGTTGTATGAGCCCACATCTCTTCGGCAGGACAGTCTTCCAGGAGGAATCCACGGCGACCGGGCCTTTGGCCTCCCTCCCTCTCCCTTCACCTGGACATCTTTTGTCCTGTTCTGCAGAAGGAGACAGATTTCACCGGTAAAACACAAGACTTACTGAAGCATCCTCATCTTCTGAATAATTTAGTCTATTTAAATCTAAACTCTGTAAAACTGTGTTAAAATAGACAGATGACAAGGTACAGTCCTGGAGAGACTATGACACCCCCCCCACCCTCCTGCAGAGGAGAACAGTGGAGTTGTTTTGCATCTCTATGGTCGTTTTGAGCGTCTTTGTCGATGTTTTTGTCTTTTAATGGTCATTTTGCATCTCTTATCATTTTGGTGGTTGAGTGTCTCTTTGCGTCATTTTGTGTTTCTTTATAGACATTTCACATCTCTTTGAAGTCATTTTGTATCTGTATGGTTGTTTTGAGCGTCTGTATGGATGTTTTTCACCTCTTTGTGGTCATTTTGCATCTCTGTGGTCAATTTGAGCGTCTTTGTCGATGTTTCTGTCTCTTTGTAGTCGCTTTGCGTGTCTCTCTGATCATTTGACTTCTATTTGAGGCAGTTTTGCATCACTTTGTGGTGGTTTTGTGTCTCTTTATAGACATTTTGCATCCTTTTCAGATCATTTTGTATCTGTATGGTCGTGTCAAGCATCTTTAAGGATGTTTTTAGTCTCTTTCTGGTCATTTTGCGTGTCTCTTTGATCGTTGTGCTTCTATTTGAAGCTGTTTGGTGTATCTTTGTGTTGGTTTTGTGTCTCTCTATGGTCATTTTGCATCTCATCGTGGGTTTGTTTTGTTTCTTTACGGTCATTTTGTGGACGTTTTGGGCCACTTTGTGTTACTTTTATGACTCTTTGTTGATGTTTTGTGACTCTTTGTGGTCATTTTGCATCTCTTTTATGGCTTGTTGACGTTTTGAGTCTCTTTCACTGACATTTTGCAGGTGAATCCTGTGAAACCCTCGGTGTGTGCCCGGTAGATAATCACCTATAGGTAATGTTAAGAAACGAACAAATCAGTGCAGCTTAAATCAGGTGACCTCGGTGATGAACTTCACATATGAGCAACAAAATAAGTGCAATAGGAAGTTTAAACTTTGATCACCGTGCAGTATAAGCAGTATAAAAAGTGACTGTATTTCCAGCTTAATAAACCAGGGTAACAACCTGTGGGGTCTTGCTGGGACTCCTTCTCATATGAACATGTACAGGTGTGGTCTCCGGTACGTGGACATGAACCGGTGGCGTCGACAGCGGCGGCGGCTGCGGTGGTGATGAATCCCGGGTTTTCATTCTTTCGAGACGTTACAACAACATTCAAACCGCGTCTCGGGATAAAAGAAACCGAACCGGACGAGTATTTAAGCCGGACATCACATTATTAGCTTGCTAAGTTACATGTTTCCTACACAAATCTCGACTTTTGTCTGCGTAGCCGACGGTTGTTTGGATCGACATACGAGCCCGCTGATTGGCTCGTTTGCAAGATCTCGTTCTGTGATTGGTGGAAGCGAGTTTTCGATAAGCGTTGCCCGTGGTAACCACTGAAAGTAACGGGTAATGCTGCATTCAGGGAATTTCCGCAAAATGGGAAGAACTTGAAAAACACCCGTTATTCCGGTGTGGGAGTTTTCACACATTATTCCAAAATGGAAGAAGTACTCAGATCCTTTGCCTTGGTAAAAGTAGCGGGACGGCAGTTTAAAAATATTCCAACCAAAAGTACTGCTTTCAAAATCCTCCTAAAGTAAGTACATTATCAGATTAATCATAAAAATATATCTAAAAACCTTTGTTTTTACTTTTCTCTAATCTTTGTTTTTACTTTAGATGGATAGATAACAGATAGAGTAAATAAAGAATATAAATGAATAGAATAAAATACATAAATATAGACTTAAGACCCATAGCTATAATGTGTTCATATTATACATTTTACAATGTGTATATTCAATACAAT
The DNA here is from genome assembly GCF_021018895.1 of Seriola aureovittata. Taxonomy (NCBI): domain Eukaryota; kingdom Metazoa; phylum Chordata; class Actinopteri; order Carangiformes; family Carangidae; genus Seriola; species Seriola aureovittata. Next base: position 28,214,492 of record NC_079368.1, on the reverse strand, counting down.
GGTAGTGATATACTGTAATATTTTATACATTTGTGCACATTGGGTAGAGGTTGGGCAATGGACAACTATTTTGACATTCAACTAATCAACTTATAATAATAATACATTTTTTGTCGTTTATTTAGAAAGAAATGCAGAGCATCTCAAATGTGAGGATTTTATGATTTTTGTTGTGTACATGACGATAAACAAAGTAATAATGATACAGACATTACCTTGGACTTTTACTTTAACATTTTCCACTATTTTATTAACAAAAAAAACAATGTGTAAGCAGCATTTTACTGTTGCAGCTGTTTGAGGTGGAGCTACTTCAAACGAGTGTTAGTGAGTTTAGTCCAGGGGGCCTCTTCAAAGGGTCATCAGATTAATCTGTGGCGTCATGAAATGAGTAATGGGAGAGGAAATTAAAAAAAAAAAATAGAATTATGCTGAACAACATGTCCAACCTTGAAGTTAATGGGCTCACCAAAACTGGACGGTTGAAGACTGGAAACCCGTAGCCTGGTCTGATGAATCTGGATTTCTGCTGAGGCAGCAGATGGTAGAGTATACGTCTATGAATCCATGCACCCAACCTGCCTGTGTCAACAGTCCAGGCTGCTCCTGCTGGTGGTGTAACGGTGTGGTGAAGATTTTTATTGTCACACTTTGGGCCCCTTAATACCAATTAATCATGGTTTGAATGCCACAGCCTCGGTAAACAGATAACCCTTGGGGAACGTTCCCTGAAGGTTACAACTTTAAAGAATGTTCTTTAAAGGTTACAACACTACAAGGCTGTTTGGCCACATTAACCCAGACTCTCTGAAAGCCATGGTCATTGAAGTTATAGTTTTAAGACTATTAATAGGGGGCGATAGACTCAAACGTCACCTTCAACAGGAGACATTTTGGATACACACAGTCAGGGCCATCTCTTTCTGAGGCCTAAATAATGAAACAGATTTTAGCCCCTTTCTATAAACTGTATTACTTACCATGATATACTATATTCGTATTTCTACAGTATTTTTATTGTTTCCATATTGTTGTTCACATTTAGATTTTTCTCATATAAATTGGGGAGTTTCTCTGATATGTGATAATGCAATATTAGACTGTTTTAGACTGTGTTTCCACTTATATGAGGTTTCCCAGTCTGTGTACTATCATCACATCATTCTCCTGATTTATGCTGTGATATTATTGTTTATACTTTATTTCACAGGCCTGAGTTTAGTGTACTTTATTTGTATACATTACAATTAGTTTCTCCCCAGCCTACAGTCTTATTATTCATAATTATGTTTTCTTTCTCAGCTCATATGTGTTTGATGCAGTTTAAATTTTTTTATTATTATTATTATTTCTTGTTGTTTCTATTGTCATTACTTGTTTGACTCTGTAAGTCGAAACGCGTTGGTATATCCATATATTAATAAAGGATTTTTAGTTTCACATCTATAATTTGAGTATTTTTTTCTGATTGTACAGTTTCAACTCGTATAAGACTTATTTTACTAGACAGTTGTTTTTTTTCAAGTTGATCGCACCAGTATACGTTATATTTAAGTTAAAAAAAATAGTTTAAATGCCCAAATTAATAAATTGATGAATAGCTACATACACCAATCACAAGACTATAATAATTCCAGTGTTCATTGGAAATGTATTCCCGATCAGTTGTGGCCTAGCAGTTAAACATCGATAACAGTTATGAATTATGTTCATTATTTGCAGTTTGTTTATTTATTTAGCTTTGCTCTCCTTAAGTTTACCGCTGCACGTTTGTTCACTTTTACTTTGAAGACGACCTGTTCCTGTTTCCGGCTCTCGATTTCCTTGTTCAATTTTTTTTATTGTACATGTTGGACAATGGAACAAACTGACGGTTTGTTGCGCTGAATTGAAGTGCACGTCTTGATTTAATGGGACAATAACAGACGCAAAGCGTTAACAGCGTTTCTGCAGCATCTGCTGATGAAGAACGAGCTCAACAAACGTCAACATACATTTACACTCAGAATAAGTAGGGACAATGAAATTAGACAATACCCCTTCAACTGGAATTTTTCATTACACAACGTCAACAACTGCAGAAGAATTAAATTTCATGCACAATCTCAAAGTAAAGTTTCCAACATGTTGTGGAATCTGCATAATATTAATATGGTGTTCCTAATAAAGTGCTCGCTGAGTAAACGCAATATAAGTATTACTCTGTGAAGCAACTACAACTGATAGTTAATGTGTAACTTAAATGACTTTTGTACTAAAGTAAGCACCAATTTAATGGTTATGTAACTGCAGAAGTGTAATGTTCGCAGTTAAGAGAAGGAAATGGTTGAGATGACTGCACTTCCGGTTTCTTTCTACGGCACTTCCGAACATTAGCTAGCCTGCAGAGCTAGCTAACGCTCAATTCATTAGCTGTTAGCCGCGGTTTAAGTCCACAAATCACCATATGGCTTACTAGTATATTTACGCTGCAGGTTCTTGACCGAGTCCACATGTTTAAGTAATAAATCTGATGTACTTTCGATTGGTATTTTTGTAACCAACTCATCGTTGAACCGCCAATCAGCTAAAAACAAAGCTGCTAGCTTCAGCCGTCCATGTGCGTGCGACGCAGCGATGAGATGCAAAAGGAGCCAGCGGCTGCTGGTGCAGCAGCTGGAGAGGTTAATAATAATAATAATACAGTATATCTCCTTTGTGCTACTCTTTTATCCCGCTGCATACCAGCCCGGTGAGGCGTGTGCTGCCGCCGCCGCCGCCGCGGAGGAGGAGGTGGGAACAAGCACCGACACCCTGTTATTGTGCAGGGCGTGCGGACACGAGCTGGCGGTCGGGACGGACATCCACTTTGTCCCCAGCCGGCTGGCTCTGTCCAGCCGCAACGACACGCAGGTCGGGGGTCGGAGGGTTAACGTGCAGCTCTTTGAAAACCCCCACGGACACCAGTTTGAGGTGATTACGTTCAGAAAAGCGGACGTTACCCAGCACTGGCCGGCAGATAAACACTTCTCCTGGTTCCCGGGGTTCTCGTGGACCGTGGCCACCTGTCCTCGGTGTAAAACTCATTTAGGTGGGTATAAACCGGGAATGGTGCGAAAATAAAGTAAACATATTTAAAAAACCTTTAACTTAAAACAAGTAAGTTAGTACTGGTAGTAGTTTGAATACAGAGCTGTGTTCTGGGAAATGAGACGCATCAAGAAATAAACAGTTTTCCACAAAAGAGCTGCGAGTTAAAATATTCAGACCACAAATATGTGATAATTAATTTATATTTAAAAACATTGAAGAAATATACTCAACCATGGAATACTTATATGTCACAAACTAGTAACCAAATTTAGTAATTAAAACTATGTTAAAAAGGTTAAATCAGTAAACTAAAAAGTTATGCACTCTCACTTAACTTAGAATAGTCTTATTAAATACTTGTACTCATGCTGTGTATTTTAATCTGGATAATTTTTTCAAATCAAAGTTGAAACCCACAGAATCCTGACCTTTTAATATATACTTGTATTAGTCTGATAAGGCTTCAATACTTTGAAATAATATTTACCTTCCCAATTATCTTATTATAACAATTAATTTTGAGTAAATCAAAATATAAATAAAATCTGTGCAAAAGTTATGCACAATCAAATAACTACAGTAGAAATATTCTAACTAGTTAAACTTAATTATGTTAAAATTACAACTGCAGACAAATGTAACTTCTTAAATAATTGTATTTGCTCCATGTGTGTTAAAGACTTACTGTCTTAATTATGGAGCAATAATGTTGAACAATAGAGCTGCGGTGATTAATCAATCAATGACAAAAAATAAACATAACTATTTTGACAATTGAATTATTATTTCCTTTTGAAAAAAATCCAAACATTTAACTGGTCACTAGATTAAACAAATTGTGAAGATTTGATGTTTTTCTTGGTCATAGATTATAGTAAATTGAGAATCTTTGGACATTTGTTTTGTAACATACCCAAATAGATTTTGCAATTTTCTGACAATTTATAGACAAAACAATTAACCAAGGAAATAAATCTACAAGTTTATCATTGATAATAATAAATGTAATTAGTTGTAGCCCATTGAAAAGTAAGTTGTGCATACTCAATACTCAGAGAAATATTCTTTTATCTATGCCATACATTTGGTATATTCTGGATTTAGTATAGTAAGTTCTTATTTGCTCCATATCAGATTTATCCAGGAAATACACACTTAAATAAATTCTTATGACTCTGCCACAATTATTGATTTTATCTCCTAAGTGGGAGCAGGTGAAAAGTTAAAATCTCTTCATTTAAAAGAGAAGTTACAATTACTGAGCAAGCAGTAGAAAAATGCTTTTCATGGCTCTCATCCTACAGGGACCGACCTCAGACTTGTTGGAACCCATGTGCTATATTTTAATGGTTTATAAACAACAGGTGTGTTTTTAGATAACCGATTTGTTTTGTTTCTCACTCCAGGTTGGGCCTTCCAACCCAGCAACTGGCCAGACACGATCACTAAAACCAAATTTGAGGCGTCGGAGCACACCTTCTTGGCTTTAATCACCCATCGACTATTAAGAGAAGACTTTGCTTCAAGCTTGTTAATGACGCCAAAATCCTTCACGAGTTGATGGACTTTGACTGTACAATTTACCCAGGTGCCTTTGCTGCTACCTATTTTTTATTTTTTAAATAAATTTCTATGCATCCCCTTAGTTTGAAGACTCCCACACATGTATACACAGTAAGTTTTATTATTGTAACAAAGCAAGTTGTACACCTCAAATTTAAAACAGTTTCTTTTCCCCCCAGCGGAAAAGGAGAGGGTGATTAAATGTAAATTCTATGAGATAACAGGTTTTTTTTTTTTTTTTACCCATGAAGCAGTGGGGGCCAAAATTTACAAGCTTGTTTTTTTTTTTTCCATTTTGTTCTTTATTAAAAATGTCATTTCAAATCTCATGGATATCTGTAAAACAATACAATGAAAAGAAAAAAAAAAAGTCCCATAGAAATGATGTCAAAATAACCACTCTCCCCAATAACCAACATACTCCTGCCCCTCCCCAGCTTAGCCCACCCCCCCCGCCCCCTAAACATTACAAGTCAAAGGAATGAGCTGGTACTCGTTAACCACATAGGGGAAAAATAACAGTTTTTTCAAGGGATCAACGCCCCAACTGAAAAAAATAAAATAAAAATTATAAGGGGGAAAAAAAAATAAAATAAAAAAAAAATAAAAAAATATTGAGGTCTGCTAGCGCTAGGTCACTACACCATGGCTTTAGTCAATTTACCACACAACCTTTAACTGAAGGAACTCTGTGTGAACTGTCAAATTCTACTCAGGATGCCGCGCTGATTCTATTTTTTATACTTTTTTTTTTTTATTGTTTTCGAGATGACCTTGGGGATGGTACTCACAATTCAGGGCAAAGTGCCATTGGCCTTAGATGAATCAAAGGAGAACATAACATGGCACCAATAGGTGAAGACGCTTCAGAATGGAAAATGAAGCACAAAAAAAAAAAAAAGAAAAAAAAAAAAAAGAAAAAAAAAAAGTTAAAAAGTAAAAAAAAAAAAAAAAAAAAAGTAAAACCTTTGCTCCCGAACATGAGTGGAAAAACCAAACAGGGAATAGAAGGTTGAGGGTCTGGGTAGATGATGTTATTTCTTAGTCGTCTTCTCCTTCGTCATCCTGTGAGAGTAAAACAAACAGTCAAGCGAGTGCTGAAAAAGTACCACAAACAAAACCTGTTTTCTTGACTTTATCCCTTTACCTCTCCATCTTCTCCATCATCCTCTTCATCCTCCTCTCCGTCTTCATCTCCTTCCTCATCAATGTCCTCCAAACCCTCCTCGTCCTCTTCGTCGTCCTCACCTTCACCCTCTTCGTCGTCCATATCAGGAACCTGGGGATAACAATCACTTTTCAGTACATTTGATACAGCACCTGGAACATCAACACCAAAGATAACATTTCAATAAAGGAACAAACAGACAGATTAAACATGCCCGCTTATTGTGAGAAGCGGCATCTAGGGAAATAAATATGCTACAAGCAAGAATACATTAAGCATTCTAATAAGCACTGAATATGCTGGTCGTAAACATACCAGGTAGTACTGCAGAGGGTTTGGCCAGATGTCGTCCTTGATGACCTCCCCTAGCTCATCTGCGCCAGCATCGGCATGATCGGTGAACCAAGTGAAGAAGCTCTCTGGCTCTTCATGTTGCCTCTTCCTTCCTGCTTTGTTCTGTGTCTGGCTTGAGCGCTTGGTCAGGTCCTACAAACATACAGAGACAAATAAAAAGATTACCTGTTGAAAATGGTACTCTGATACAACCCATACTAGCTAAAATGTAAAAGTTGGAAATGTTCTGATTGAGGATAATGAGAATGCTACCACCCTGAGAACAAAAAATACTCAAAACACACACACACACACCTTTCCTGATTTCCATTTGATTTCTGTTGACTTTGAAGATGGATCTCCGCTCTCGTTCAGATGGAACTCTTTGGAAAGTACTTTGTTTTCGAAGTACGGATTTTCATCGAAATACTGGAAGACAAAATGCACCAGGGTAAGAACACAAGAAAAGATTTTCATCACCATGTTGTGTGTGTATGCAACATTACAATACTTACAAAATCTATTCTGTAGCCTGACTTGATGTCTTCAAACTCTGTCACCTCCACTCGGCTCAGGTAGTGAAGTGCTTCTTCATCTTCCTCCCCCAGTAGGGCAGATACTGTAGGGAAATGCATATTTTACAGACCGATACAGGGCCTCAATTTCTGGTTTATTGTCATGCAAACATCTGTCATTGTGATCTAAATGCTTCCACAGAATAAAAACAATATATACACCTCATGCTGAATTTCTTACCTTGTGGATGGTTGACAAACGTGGTGACCCAGAAGTTTGGGATTTTGGCGATCAGTTCTGACCTCTTCTGAAAGAATGGCTGACGGAGTTTGTTGTATTTCTGTTCTACTTTGAGGATCTCCTCACTGGCTTGCTCGTTCAACCTGAAGGGTGGAACAATAAATAAAAATCAAACCAAAATACAAATTAATTTGGACTGTTTTGCTGATGGACACACAGGCAAAAAAAATAAAAAATAATAATAACCCACCCATTTGTTATGCATTTCAATTGTTTTATCATTATGTTTACTTAGACACAAGGATGCCAAATAGTGAACCGTGAAAGGCTGAAATTCTGCAGGTTCTCATGCCACCCTGTGATTACAGCATCTGATTTCACTAGTTGGTTCCTCATCCTTTAACAACATTTTCGTAATCCAATCACCTCCTTGAGTTTTTTGCTGGACAGAAAGTCTCAGCCCTACAAGGACAAAGTGTGACATCCCTAATCTGTAAGAATCTGACAAATTTGTGTTACCTGTCAATTTCGTTTTGAACTTCGTCGATGTGTTCAATAGCTTCTTGCTGCTCTTTTTCTGTGGGGGACAAAGAATAGAAATGTGTCACAAAATATAAAAGTTAAAAGCATCAACAGTCAAGAGTGAGACTAAAATAAATACACGTTAATTTATAAATTGATTTCAAAAGATGGGGAGATTCATAATACTTCTCTTTTTTAAAAATAAATAAATAAATAAAAGTATTTATTTACTCATGCCCGCATACAAATTTTGATATATAAAAATTAAAGCCAAATTTCTATCATCGTTTGTTGTTTTCATCCCCGCAACTAAGTTTCCGCAAACTACTGGGGTCTGTACGTAGGTTTCTTTTGCTTTTCTAATCGTTTCCGCGCACATAGTAAATAATCCTCCGTTAGTATGCGGTAGGTAACGGTAGTTGTCAGGTTATCTGGCAGACTAACAGTCGGAGTCTCCCGGAGGTAAAGGCAATGTGAGCGGCCAATAGCTGCAGTTCTAGCGGTTCAGACACTCACCGTTTCCTGCCGGCTGCTACCGACAAGGCCGCGTGGTTTAAATGTGGGACATCAGACTGCACACACAGAGCCGCGATAACGTGAGACACCGAGCTAGGACAGATGCCAGAGTAGACCCCTGTAACTGTCAAACCCTTGCCCATACGGCGGGATCCTAGATCCAGTTATGCAACTTTTAATAAATAGTTTGACTTAATGCGGGGCTGGTGGATTTAAATGCATCTTGGCCAGTAACAAAACACAACGTCGTCAGCTAGCGTTAGGTAACATTACAACAACAACACTAGCTGGCTAGCTGCTAATGCCCAAATGAAAGGGGCAACTACTCCGGTTATTAAACACAATAATAACTACGTTAGCGCAAATTGGGCAGTTTGTGGTTGTTTCACAACAGCACACATAACAAATCATGCTCAAGCATCGCATACGGCCACTGGGTCAGTAGCCATCGACAACAGTGGCCACGCTGATGATGCTAAATTAACTAGCTAACATGGCCTCTCAGCACCGGTCTGAACTGAACAACAGGCTGGAGTAGCGGCATGCTAATAAACGCGTTAGCAGGCGAGCTAGCTGCTGTTAGCGAAATGTGAATACACGCAGCAGCCGTCGCGGTTAACCACAAAGAAGGTCCAGGGACGTTAAGCAAAATCAAAGCAATACATAAAATAATTATTAACATTCATGCACGTTATGGCAATGCAAATTATGTTAGAGAAGAAAGTGAAAATGGCGGTGAACAGGAGGCCGCCATTCCCCCTTACCGGAGGTTTCGTCCGCTCCGTCATGGTTTGAGTTCAGCTCCTTTTTACTCACTTTTGCCGCCGAGGCCGACATGTTTTCGCAAGCTGGGGTAACTTACAGACGTCTGAGAGAATAGCTAGTAGCTTTGAATCTGGTTTCTCCCCGAACAGGAGAACGTTAATTCGGCGTAAAGTTCAGCGTGGAGAAGCCAACAACGTGCTGCTTTCCACACAATGTAGCTGCCGAGGAGCGAGGAAGTCACAGCAACCGCCGCTCACGCGCTCCTTTCATTACGAACGCGCCTCGCCGAATGGAGCAGAGAAGAGCTCCGCCTCTCAAAATAGGTCTCACTACTCGGCTCCAATTTGCTCATTTACTACTCTCTCTTCTCTTAAAATCACCCCCAAAATGAACCAACCCTCGAATTATTACTTGTATATATCTCATGCGCGATTTTTAAATTAATAAATAAAAAAAAATTACGTTTATTCGGGCAAGGCCAAAGCTTCAGTTGGACCGACTCGCACTTGCGCACTTAAAAAAAAAAAAAAAAAAAAAAAAAAAAAAGATGCTGAATGTCAGTCGAAGTTGAAGCCCCATCCTGATGGTCGGTGCTAATTAGTCACAGTTTGACCCGAGCTTATTGTTTGTTTTAGATTAAAAAAAAGTCTAAATAAACAGGGCATTTTAATTTAGCTAAACGACGTGTATAAATCATAGCTTCATATTAGCATAATCGGTGAGGAAGACTGTGAAGCTACCGGACGCGTATTAGCCTGAATCACAAAGAGTGTAAGGCCAGTGTGTACGTCCTAGTGTATATGTAACTCAAATATTAATGGTGTCCAGTCAACTAATCTCCATTGTTATTTTACAGGACAACAGACAGCCGAGAAAGAGAACAACAACAACAACAACAACAACCACCACAGAGTTGTCATGTATGCTTGTATGCAGACAAGTGTACATGCAGGGTTTGGAAACAATCACAGTGCTGTCAGCAAACCTCAATGTCCAGGATCAGGTTCAGTTCACCAGCAGCTGCACCTTGATTTCCCACCCCTTGCACGTATGTTGACTATCAGTATGGCTATTAATGTCTCTTACACCCCCCCCCCCCCCCTCTTGTCAAAGCAGGTTAAATAAATGTGTTAAATGCTGCAGGCTGCTCTGTGCCTTGTCCCAAAGAGAGCAGCAGCAGCAGCTCTGTGTTTGTCTTTTGGTTGGTGACAGCACAGGAACATGTGGTCATGCAGCGGCCAATGCCGAGCCCAGAGCGGGCGATCAGCACAGTCAGACTAGCAGCAGCAGAAGAAGAAGCAGCAGTGCTGGCACTGGAGGAGAACTCTGCCATCCCCCTGCAGAGAGAAACCCCCCTGAAAGAGATAAAGAGGGAGAGAGAGAGAGGGAGAGAGAGGGAGAGAGAGGGGGGATTTGGTTACAGAGCAGAGGATGAGGATGCAGCGTGAAGGGGATGTTGCAGAGGAAGCTGCAGGGAGGCAAAAACAAACAGGAGGACAGGCTGTGTGATCCAGGTCTCAAGATGTAGGAGCTGCATCAGAGGAGCCCTCGGTCAGAGTGTGTGTGTGTGTGTGTGTGTGTGTGTGTGTGTGTGCGTATGTGTGACAACACCATAACATCAGGGGACTTGTTGTGTTTCAAGGATAGTGAAGGTGGAGAGGCGCAACCTGAGAAAACCCCCCACCCACCACCACCACCTCCACCACCACCACCACCTCCACCACCACCACAGAGGATGAATTAGTCCTTATTCAGCAAGGAGCGAGAGCATCACTCTGAGGTTAGTGAAGCGCAAAGTCATACTGCTTCCAGCTGAAATGAACATGCTGTTCTCACTTAGTCCAGCTCTTCTTTGGCACTTGTTTTTCTCCCGTAAGGAAACGAGTCATGCGTGCAGCTCCGTCACAGGTGATCTCCTCATGTTCTGGCACTTGTTATGGTTCAACTAAACCTGTATTCAGTCAGTGTTTTTTTGCTGTTTGTGAATGTGCTCAAAATGTGCTAAAAAAAAAAAAAAAAAAAGGAAAAAAGCAAGGTGATGAAGTGAGTCTTGTTGTCTCTTGATGTGATGTCGTTATCCAGGATCAGATGTTGTCCACAGCTCAACAGATGCTGCAGGATAGCCGCTCCAAGATCGAGCTGATCCGACTGCAGATTATCAAAGTCACCCAGGCTGGCAGCAGCACCGGCGGCGGCGGTGGTGGCGGTATTGGCAGTGATGATGGTGGCAACCATAACAGCTCCACTCACAGAGGTCAGAGTCCTACGCCATGACTTACTTAGAATGATGCACTGGATGTGTGTGGTTATAAACAGAAATTGTCAGAATGTATTTATATTTTTAGAAATGTACTTTCCCTGTGTAAAAGGAGAATGACCAGCCTCTGAGCTTCTTCTAATGTGTCAATAAGTGGCATGAAATTATCTATTACAGCAATGAAATTCTGTCTGTCACCAGTAGCAACTGCAACAATCGAACACAACCTTGACACTGTGTATGTCTTGTTGTTTACAGTCAGATTTTCTAAGTATTGACGAGCGAAATGGCTCAATAAACCAGAAGTCCGTCAGAAACAAGAAGTGAAAACATAGATAATAGATAACAACATGGTAGAATAATACAAATTAAATACCATTTTTGGGGCCATAACAGAAGTCATTTTAACCTTCACAGCTCTAATCAGTTATTGAACTGCTAGAAATGTAGTGACTGGAAATTGCCTCAGAATCTGGCAGAGGAATCACTGAGTCACTGATATTGATAACCGCTTCTGTCGCTTCCTGCAAATTCTACATGTATGATACTACATGGTTATTTATATATTTATATATGTTTTTGCTATGTCTGAGATTGGCTTCTGTTTCCTTTGTGAACATTTTCAGTCTTTATCTTGTTTCTTTCCTGCTGATGTTAATCCAGATATGTGATTTGAAGATTTAATGTTTAATGAATGATTCAGTTTTAATTAAAGTCACTAATGTAAGCCAGAGCTTTAATTTGAAATGCTGTAGCCATCTGCAAAAGTGCTCTATTTTAGTTGCAGTTAAACTTTGATGATGATGATGTTTCAGAAGCATTTCCTGTGAACAAGTACAGCATTTTTTTATTTTGTTTTTTTGTTTTTTGTTGAAAAAAGGTCAAGTTCAGAGACACTCAGTAACAGACATTTCAGTTCACTTCAGCTCAGAAATATCAGTGCTGGTATCAAGACCCATATTGGTTGAGCCGTGCTTCCTGCCAACTGTCATCTCTGTGGTTGTTATTTGTATAATCCAGAAAATGAAACCACTCTGGCAACATTAATAGAGACAGAGAGCGAATGTGACGTTTAATTCTAAACTGGGGATGTGTGCCCGCTTTAATAAATGATTCCAGGCCCGAAAATAAGAGTATGACATACGAGACTAGTAACTCTACACCTTGTTTCCTCGGCTCGTGTTTCCTGTCCCTGACTCTTGACCTCCTTTCCTCTCATTGATTCCTTAAGATGTTGTGAACCGTGGAAGGCAGTTTACTTCCCTGTTCATCCAGGTATCAGCTAAATGTAAAAAAGCTCTTGCTGCTTTGTGCACACGGCATGGTTGTAACGTTTCACACCCTATAAGCAAATGCAGGACTTGATCAAAAGTATTTAGAAATTAGGCACAAAATTAATAATTCCCTCTATTTTTCCCATGCAAACATACAAGATACACAAACCAAATAACCAGATTTACTTTTCAGAAAATGTCGTTTGGTGCAGATTCCCTTGTTCTTTCTTTGAGGGAATCATTCAAGCTCCTCTGAAAATTAAATGATGACACGGATAGAAATATTAAAACTACACATTTATAAGTTAATATCTCCAAAGCCCCAAACAACAAGAGAAGAAGAGTGCGTTCTTTCAGCCTTTTCGAGCCTTCATACATTTCAGATAAGTGTCCGCTAAATGCCACAAACACAAAATATGTCGTGGTAAGAGCTTTGCCTGGAGCAATGAGACGTTTTAGAGAACAGAGCTTTATAAGTATTGATTGCAGGAATAAAAAGAGTTTCAGTGAGGAATCTATGAAGATGTGTCGCTCATCTGAAATGAATTCCTTCTCTCTCTCTCTCTAACTCTTCCTCTCTTCCTCTCAGGGATCTCTCCGGTCGCCGTCGGTCCCGCGGAGGCTCATTTCGCAGAGCTGCAGCACTTCATGCAGAGAGAGACAGATGCATCGGCGCTGGCCAAAGATGTGGTGAAGCAGCTGGAAGGGATCTCATCGCTGGACCAGAAGGCACTGGCTGAAGTAGGACTCTTGACTCATTTTGTTTTAAAGTAGCTCGACTTCAGCGAACTAGAATGTGCAATCTTAACATGGGGAAACAGAAAATATGACGATTTGATCTTACTTTCAAAAAAACCTAGGAAACCGATTGTGTTGTAAAAACTAAGTAAATATAACTATTACTTTTAAGTTCTGTTGACTGTATATCCACTTGTTAAGTTTACTTCAGATTTATTAGTGTTTACTTCATTTTATGAAGCTGTTGCAACTTAAATGTGGCAACTAAAGTTAACTTGCTCTTTTTAAGTGCAGGTGTGTAAAAGTATGGTTAATTATTGTCACCATTTATAATTTGGAAAATTGTAACTCCATCTCGTTTTACCACTGACCTGCATTGAGCTGTAGAGAAAGATGTCCACCTGATACTCAGTATTTTAAATGTGGCTCATTTCCTTCTCAAAACATTTGACGTTTTTAGGGCTTTTTCATAATAAATGAATTATTGTCAGGGTGGAAAAGCCTTTGAAACAGCCTTTAGTTAATTAAAACCATCCAATGAAACCAGACTCATGGTCAGCAATCTGTCTTTGCCCCTTATAAATCATGTCATGTAAACTTAACACAGTATTACTGCTGGTTATTCTTCAGTGCTTCCTGTCGGTTTGCAGAATATGAAAATCATTTTGCAGGCTCTCTCTGCACTTGCTTTAGGTGTTTGTTATTTTTTAAGCATAATTCTTATGTATTAATGTAGTTTAAATTTGACAAAAAAGATTGAAGACATTCACTGTGATAGATTAAACAACTCCAGCAGGTTTCAAGAGCCACCATCTGATTTTTATGTCACATAGAAATGAAAGAAAGACAGTAATATACATCCAACAAAACAATAATGGTAGGCGTTTAAGTGTTAAAATGAAAACATAAAATATCCAATATTCATGTTGGGTTTTTGATCCTGTTTAGTTTTGGTCATTAGATAAAATCTCATAATTAATAAAAGCACAGAAAAATAAAAGCGAAGAACAATCCTAGTTAAAGCCCTAAAGTTTGGAAAACAAAGCTGAGCGGCTCGAACCGTATCCCGAAATACCAAAGACCAAATATAACAGCACAGTGTTTATCTTCCCGTCAGGCTCAGTCCCGGGTGCAGGAATCCTCCCAGAAGCTGGATCTTCTGCGGCTGGCCCTTGAGAGATGCCTGAAGGAAAAGAACCAGGAGCCTCTACAGCAGCCTGCGGGGGGGGTCGACCCTTCAGAGGGAACCCCGTCTCCCCAAAACTCTGGACCTGGATGTCCCCTGTCCACCTCCACGTCCATCTTCTCTATCAGGCCGGCCTCCTTAACTGGTATTGACACAGACTCGGCTGGAAGTGTTTTTATACGTGTGTAGAAATGAATTTTTTCTACACGATTAATTTTCAGACACTTAAATGTTTAAACACGTGTGTCTGTCTGGGAAAGAGGGCGACACTAATACTCAAATATATTCAGGTTGTTTTCTCATATTCAGCCAGTTTGAAATATTTAGGTCAGGGATTCTGCACAGTGTAACGCTTCATTTTATCTTCTTGATACTTTCCTGGAAAGAACGGTGCAGTGTGCTACTAATTACACAGGAATTAGAAATGTCCTGGAAAAAAACAGCTCCATTTAAACCCAAATAAATATTAATTCATTATTAATTTATAATAGAAACTTCATTCTCTATCTATGCTGCATTGTGTGTTTTGCTGTAGGCAGATTTCAAATTAACATGTTAACAAAAATGACTCAATAAATAAATTGATATGCCATTAAATTCCCCCAAAAATGATATTGAAAATAAATACAGACATTAATTAAGTAATAGAATGTGACGTAAACTGATATTACTGTTTTAATTTGCTTCTGTATTTATTTACTTTCCCATTTAAATTCCCGTTTAAATTTTTTATTTACTTATTTATTATTTATTTATCTATCCATTTACAATTTCTCCTTTGCATTTCCCCTCTAATTATTTCCTGCTATCTTACTTATTTCTGTATTTTCTTTTTACATTTCTCTATGCATTTCTGCTTTATTATGCAAATGAGTGTCAATGTCATGTTGTCAACTTTTTGCCTGTTGGCCTGCAGTTAATTGGAATTGATTAATTGGGAGTGTGCTAATTCAATAGTGTCTCCATTTTCCATATAATTAGTACCAAATTAAATGGTTCTTTCCGGGAAAACTTCAAAAAAAATTTGCAGGAAAAATTAAGAAAATATGGATTTATTAAAACCACTTTATCTGGTTTTGTAATTTTCTAAAACACTTTTCCTCTGAGGAGAATTTTAGCATAATGTTGTTTTTTGTTCATTTTCTATCTAATATGCAGATGTTGTCATTGGTATCATGGACGCCCAGTGTTTAAACATGATCTACCATACGCTGACCTCTGGCAGTGGATAATCAGGGCATGTAATCTGTTGGTTTTGGACAGTTCGGTTGTAAGCCGGTCTCTCTCCGCATGAGGCGGAAAAAGACACGTACAAAAAAAAGAAAAGAAAAAAGGCCTTTTGATGATGTAATGAGGAGACAAATCCTGGAGTTGCTCTGTTGGCAGCGAGTACTGAGCACGAGTGTCAGGGCGGGTGAAAACACTGTTGGTGCTACAGTGAAGTGAAGAAATTGAGGTGAACGCTCAGTGTGCAGCTCTGATTAGAGGCTTGACTCAGAGAGATTTATTCATGCCGACAAATGAAAGGTTTTATTTTGAAATGCTGCATTCACTTTGGTCAGCTGTCTCGACCGAGATTCATTACTCAGAACTAGAAACACGCTCGGTTGACCTATTACATTACGGGTTGAAGTATTTAGTAAGAACAGAGCATGAAATCACTGCCAATCTGTGGGCAGTTACTTTTACACTTGAACGCAACATTTATTTAATCTAGTCGATGTTCTTGTCGTAAATTCTGTGGAAAAAATAAATGTTCTTTTTTCTTTTTTTAAAGGCAAACTTGAAGTCAGGCTTCTTGGATGTGAGGATTTACTGAAACCTCAGACAAACCCAGAGCGGGAAAACGTTGCCAGTCCCACTGAGGACGGTTCACCTGCTGCTCACCGGACGGACGCACCTTCTGGTAAGTGGACGTTTGTAGTTTTCAAAGCATGTCGTTTTTTGGTTTTTGTAGTTTTGGTTTCACATTTTACTGCTTTGCCCACAACAGTTTAGCTTGTTTCTCAGCTGCGTTTCCTAATGAAGATACTGAAATATTGATCATTTAAGTACAAATAAATTCCTGCAAAACATATGCAACACAGAAAATAGAAAATTTGTTCCAATTACAAACAAATATGGAGCGCTATGTTTCCTAATAAATACATGAATATAAATTATTTGGCGCATAAAATAAAGTGTGACAAAAAAACTGTTAATAAAGTAGTAACGTACTAAATGCAAGCAGTTGTAGGGTCATGATGTATAAACATATATATATATACATATATATACAACAAATTACAAGCAGGTTTAGACGAGTGTGAAAGTTTCTGACCTTGTGAATAAAAGTGTGATGAAATACGTTTAACTCAAGGCTGATCCCAGAGCTCTCAGTTGCATCTTATGGTCTTCGCTCTGACTGCTCAGTTGCATGTTGTTTTGTTGATTCGTTTACAGTTTTTACTTACAAAAATTAAATTGTTGTAAAGTATGAAATACTCATATATAAAGGTTAATCTAATATCACCGTCCATGTGCTTATTGCCTTTTATTACATTAAGTCCTCTGCTAAGGATATTAGAAGGAGACTATGTCATGTCAAAAGTCGTTTGCTAAATGGCACGACATTTACTGGCTGTTTCCTTAAACCTGAACAAAGACAAATGATAAACAAGAATGAACTTCCCCGGAACCGGCTCCCATTAAAATGATGACGGTTTATATTTAGCTGATGGTCTTAGTAAGGTGTATTACCATGAAAACGGATCGTAAAGTCATTAAAGTGTCGAGTTTTTAATCACTCTCTGTCTCGCAGCAGAAGTCGGCGCGGCGCTCCGGCTGGACGGCAGGCTGGTCGGCCGGACACGGTGGGCAGCCGTCAGCAGACTGAGCTGGGATCAGACGTTCTGCATCCAGCTGGAGCGGGTGAGTCCGGTCACAGACACGCGGTCACATGCTGCACTTTTACTGTAATCCTGCTGACAACAAACAAATAAACAGACAGTACTTAGGCAGAAATTTGGGGTATTTGTACTTCAGTATTTCCATTTTATAATACTTAATACTTTTACTTAACTGCTATAGGTACTAGTTAATTTCAAATTCTCTTCTTTCATCAGGTTTTACTTTTCTTGTAAAGGTCTTTGTTACTTCCTAAAAGAAAAGTGTTATATAGTGCTAAAGTTGTTATTATTATTATTATTATTATAAATGTAGATTGGTTTCAGGCCTTAATGTGCACAGTTCATCCCAAGTATCTATCTATTTATTTATCTATCTGAAGCTTTATTCTTGACCTTTGGGAACAGGATTCATAACGAAACAGTCTAAGCTTAGAGGTCCACTTATTAACTTTTCAGAGCTTTCAACAAACACATCATTTCTGACACCAGAAAACAAGAGCATCTGCTTCCAGGATGTTTAACACGAACTAAACTAACCGCAGACACAAGGCACTGAACGAGCTGGATAACTAAACAGCTACTCAGGAGACAGACTGGAGGGAGCTCGGCTCTGGCGTCTCCGAGACTCAGCATCAGGATGTGGAACAACAGTGCATGTGTAATGAGCTTGGCAGGCGAGGCAAAAAGATGAGGCTGATCAATGAAAGCGAACGGTCGGGCCATCGGTCCGTGCGGGTTGCATTTCTGCCGGCTTGCACTGCTGTGGGGAACGCCCGGTGGCGGCCCCCTTAGATCGAACAGCTCCGGACAGCGGATTGTGACTCACAGTCTTCCTCAGTGAAGTGCGACGGCTCAGGTGTCACGAAGAAAAAGACGCGTGAACTTATTGTAAACGGACCTTATTCAGTTACACGTCATATTTATTTTGTTTTTATTGACAAACGACTTTGTAACTGGAGTTGACGAGGGTGTTTCTGTTGTAGCGCAGTCAGGCTTTTATCGCACGCCAGGTGCTACGTAGTCTGGCTCCGGGTGGGTCACCTGAGGGTGCAGCACAGCCAGTCAGTTAGCTCTGGGGCCAGTTTCACAAAGACGTCTCAGACCGGTCTGTAGTGGCGGTCCAGTCTTAATTTTGCTCATAGATCAGTCTAATATAAGTCGGACCAAGCTCGGACTATTTTTTAATCCAAAAGACATTAGACACCTCACCTGCAGGCTAATTCGGGCCATAATGTTACCACGGTAACAATCAATGACACCTGCACTGAGCAGTAGCACCCAACAACAACAAAAAACAGGAAAACACGACTCATAATTTGTGGTTGGCTGACATCGTTACGGAGACGGAGAAGGGTTTTTAGAGACCGCAGCTGTTACTGTTACACAGTTCGGCCATTTTTATTTTTCTTATTTTGAAAAAAGTTCTTAATTTACCCAGAATTCATTGGATATCCCCAGTATAGTCTACAACTAAACTGCTTTGTACAGCGGATGAAGTCTGACTATTTGCTTCTATCTAAGCCACAGTCAAAGTGGCAGGTGAGGCAGTTTTCACAATCCTGCTATAAATGCATTCACATGAAAGAGGCAGAGTTTCTTAATTACAAGTCAATCACATGGACGTGACTGGAGCACTTAATGTAATGTAATGAGATGAATCTAACGTTAAAGTGAGCCTGCTTTTCTACAAAACCCGAGTTAATGAATGAAAAATCATCTTTTAATTGTTGCCGATCGACACGTTTGAACCAGTAGTTTTGTTCATGTCGCATGTTTGTGATGTGGAAAGTGAAAAAACAATAGCTCCACCACAGATTCCCCATCTGATTTCCCATCATTTAAACACAATTCACCACAGGCCCGCTTCCAGTATTTGTGAGTCATTTCTCGTGATCATTCTGATCCACGCCGCCCACGTTCGAGCCGTCTTTCCTGTGCATTCGCCTCCCTCGCGATCATCCTGTTTCAACCTGATATGAGTGGAATAACAGAGACAAGGCTCCATCCATTTACCGTTCCCTTCCCATACGGCCGTCCTGGCAGGTTAAAGGAAACAAGATGGAGGGCAGTATGTTCTCCTTGTATGATGGATGTACAGGACTCTGCCTCTGTGACATTGGTGCAGATTCAAACAGCATCAGCAGCTTATAGGCTGTAGTTACACTGCTGACACACATAATACAACAACCACAGGACCTTATGGATTATACAAGGGCACCGTGCAGGACAGACAGGAACTGGAAACACATGGACACATATGAAGAGTCACAGCTAAAGACCAGGCCTTGCTCTAAAAGAGACAATAGACTCATTAGTTTTTCCTTTTTTTTTTTGCCCTTTGAAAGAAAACAAAAATGTATTTATGTTAACGCAAAAATCACTTTGAGGAACTTTACTTGAGTATTTCCAGTTTCCAGTTTGTTACTTTATACTTTCACCTCACTTTTTTCTTTTTTACTCCACACTGTTTGCTCTACAGTTATTAGAGTTTCTAGTTACTGCACTTATATTTTAACATTTTACATATAAAGTAGTTAAAAGTAGGAGTAGGACTTTAGGAGTTACTACATTAAGATCATATTTATATACAGAATATACAGAATATAATGCTTTAATGCAGTCAGGATTCTCCTGCCTCCACCCAGTTTGATGCAAATCGGTTCAGTAGTTTTAGTGTAATCCAGCTGACAACAAACAAACTAGTACCACAGTACACATTTGAAATACTGTTACTCCTTGTTTCAGAACGACACTTACTTAACTGCTAAAGTTACTACTGTAGTTTCTTTGCAAATCACATACAAAACATAAACAGAGCTCATGAAAGATAATTTCTTTATTTCTTATATATTAAACTACCCACCAGTGTTTCCAGTCAGAGCTGCACCTTTTCAATAATGAGGATTTGCTGCTTTTCCTTCTCTTGATTTGAATAATTTTGAGGTTTGGACTATTGGTTTGACAAGAGGAGGTCGTCACTTTGGGCTCTGAGTAATTGTTGTTGAATTATTACAAATAAAAACAATCATCTGATTGATCAGGAAAAGTTTAAATCCTAGATAAAAATACAGTTCTATATAAAATACGTTTAAAATGAGCTGCAAACAAGTACATTTTTACATTTGAATAACATTGTCAATACAGAACTTTTACTTGTAATGGAGTCTCTCTTTTTTACAATGTGGTGTTAATGGTACTTTTGCTTGAGTAAAAGATCTGAGTACTTCTTCCACCACTAGGGGGAGCTGCGGTGCGGCGTGTTGTGACCTCACAGCCAGTCGTCTGAAGCAGCTACTGTTTAATAGTCCTATGAACTGCACTTGTTTGTTATTGTTGTTGATGTAGTTCCGTGTGAGACCAGCAGGTGTCTCCCTCATACCTGGAGATAAACATTAAACTCAGGATCTGACACATTTTATTCTCAGAGCTGCAGCTTAACTGGAAATTTAAAGAGAGGGAAGTAAAAGTCTGATTTCAGTGATTTGACTTATTTATATCGAGCTTTGTTTTGATCATGGGAACCTCAAGACGGAGACGATCCTGAGCGCCAATAAAACAGAGAGTTTGTTCATACCGAAGAAAAGATACGCATCACTCTTAAGAAGTGAGCTGTAATTATTGAGTTTATATGAATTGTTTTTTGTCTGAATATGACAAAACGCCAAACGAAATGTCCACTTCACAAGCAGAGGCTCAGTCACCTTTGTCCGTTACTGTCTGTGTTCGCTAACGGCGTGCTGCCTGACGTCCAACTTTCCTCTTTAGTCCCGAGAGCTGGAGGTCTGTGTCTTCTGGCGGGACCAGAGGGCGATGTGTGCCGTCAAGTTCCTGCGCCTGGAGGAGACGATGGACAACCCTAACCACAACCAGGGGTTCAGCCTGGAGCCTCAGGGGCTCCTCCACGCCCAGGTGCGCACAGCCAACCTGCCTGGTCCTAAGCTATTGGGATAAATGATAATGAACTTTTGTTTCTTTTTCTTTCATATAATCTTTAATGTTTCAGTCAGTGTCACATTCAAATGTTCTTTTATGACTCTTTTTCACTCTTTTCTACTGGTATTTTTGAATCACACCTTCATACACGGGGAACCTTTAATACATTTTAAATATAAAATTCTCAGTAATTGTTAATCTGACCATAAACACAAGGACAAAAATCTGCTGTTGTGGTTTTTACAGCTTCGATTCATTGACGCTGTTGTCGAGCGGCAGCCGAGACTGAGACGTCAGCGATGTATTTTCACTAAAGAGAGAGGTACAGAGGAGCAACCTGTCTCTGCAGCGTATCTCGAAAACATGTCACTATTTCAATTCTTATTTCTAATTTTGTTTATGTGTGATTTTTAAAAAATGAATTTTACAGGTAAGAACTTCCTCAGAGCCGCCCAGATGAACATGAATTTTGCCACGTGGGGTCACCTGATGATGAGCATCCTCCCTCGCTACAGCTCCTTCACCACGTTCAGCTCGTCCCTCTGTACGACCCCCGACCTGGTGGCCGACAACAGCCCACGTCCCACTGAGAAGGAGCCTCAAATCACCACGCCACTGCCAGGGTCAGACATAATCATGTTTATTTATATAACAGAGGGCCGTGCTGTTTACAGTGTTATTTACAGACACACAACATTCCCCCGTAATTATAAAATACAAATAATTGTTAAATATTAAACTAGTTGTTTCCAACCTATTTGTTTTTTTTACACAAAAAAACTGTTAAAGCAACATATAACATTTCAAATGTCTGTCAGTTGTTAGCATTTCCACCAATAAGACATTTCTCCTCTAAACTCCACACATGATTTTGGAAAAGCCTGACACACTTTTACCTGTATTAAAGTGTTTTTTATACTGATAGCACAGTAACTTTTACCTAAGTGAAGAATCTGAATACTTAATACTCTGCCACTGGTCTTTGTGCCTCTGCAGTGAAGCTCCTGTAATCAGACTCAGCATCACTGAGGATCAGCCGTCCCCCACCAGCATCAACCAGGGAGACAACAGCCCCACCATCATCACCACAGAACACACAACCTCATCTGTACCTGCGCTGCAAGAAAAACTGGTAAATGATGATTGATAAACCTGATATGAAAGATATTTCAAAGTGACTTTTAAACAGTGAAACGGAAGCAAAAGCCTAAATTCTTTGATTATAACCAGTGTAAACCAGCAGCTCTGTGAGGCTGCACCAGGAGCTAAATGCTAACGTCTCTGCTAGCATGGCTAAAAGCGTAGGTGGGTAACACTATTCTTTAAGATGAGCAGCATACACACATTTAATAAATGATTTAAAACACACTGTTGTAGCTGTAAGTAGATATAAGGATATTTTAAGTGTTTATTCATGTTTATTAATTAATTTCTCAATAATTATCCAAATAATAATCCACTTATGTTAACAAATACATTAATAAACACCTGTTTACAAACATATTTTAGTGTGTTTTAAACCATTTTATTTTTTAGCAGTTTATAAACATTAAATAGAAGGATTAAAATAAAGTGTTACCCATAAATGTTTCCTGTAGGTATTTACTCTTTAAGAACGTCATATTTGTGATACTTATATTTTATAATGTTACAGTTTAAAAGTTGAAAATGAGAGTTATTCTATTATATTAGACTATTATACTATTATATTTAACTACATGCAAATTCAGCCTCTTGTGTGGGTTAGAAAAGAAATATAATATGATCATTAAAAGGTGTGAAATGATCAAACTTTGTGTCTGTTCGCAGTCGTCCGTAAACAATACAGAGGGAAGTGAAGATCAGCCTGTATCTGCTCTAAAGTAAACACACACACACACACACACACACACACACACACACACTATCTTATATGTTGTAAAAGTTAACAATGAAGCGTGGTCTTTACTTCCTTGTTTTCTCTAAGGATGCACATGGAAGATTTCAAGTATATTTCAGTTCTGGGCAGAGGACACTTTGGGAAGGTAACAGTTGAAAAGTTTTTCATCGAGCTTGATCCAGACTCCTTCTCGTGTTTGTCCTCAGTCGGTCGTGAATGTTTTCTGCCCAGGTTCTGCTGGCGGAGTTTAAGAAGACGGGGAAACTGTACGCCATCAAAGCCTTGAAGAAAAGAGACATCGTGACTCGTGATGAAGTGGACAGGTGTGTGAAAGGACAGGGAAAGCTTTAAAGGGTCAGTTCATCCAAATTAGAAAACCTGCAATCAGGTAACCAAAGCGACTGACCTCTGGTAACCGGGAAACCAAGACGAAAAGAGGTCGTCAAACATGCTTTTATTTATAGGATTTACCCAATTTACAAAACAGTGTTTGATATAAATCACTTCTGTCTGTCTGTGAAATATATAAAACACAGAGTAACTTGTGTTAATCTACAGTCTCATGAGTGAGAAGAGGATCTTTGAGATGATCAACGCGTCCAGACACCCGTTCCTGGTCAATCTCCACGGCTGTTTCCAGACCGGCGACCACGTCTGCTTCGTCATGGAGTATTTACCGGGCGGCGACCTCATGATCCACATCCACAACAACGTCTTCACAGAGGCCCAGACCAGGTCCGCATGTTTCACTGTGGTCACACTCTATAAACGACCTTTGTTTTCTTCTTCCCACAGGTATTTAAGTGGCTCTGCGAGTCTTACAATCTAAAACCTGTTGTTGTTGTTGTTGTTGTTGTGTGCAGGTTTTATTCAGCGTGCGTCCTGCTGGGTTTAGAGTTCCTGCATCTGAATAAAATCATCTATCGGTGAGTGAGACCGGCGTAAGTCACTGTGTCATGTAGCTGCAGACGAACCGACGCTTCCGGTCTCAGAGAAACACGCTTTGTGTTTTACACAGAGATCTGAAGCTGGACAACCTGCTGATGGATACAGACGGGTTTGTGAAAATCACAGACTTTGGACTTTGTAAAGAAGGTAATTTGATTTATCACACCGCACTCTTCCGCTCTCTCCTCCAAATACAGCGGATCAAGTCACCAGGGCCGGTTGTTTTATGTCGAGGGTCACAGGAAATCATCCTCTTCTTTTCAAATGTACCTGAAATTTCCAGTCCCACCACTCAAGGGCGAGTTTTATAGAGGAAAATGAAATAGAAAAATACAGACTTAATACAAACATAAGAAATGAAGGCTTGTTAGAACAGTGAAGAATGAGGAGCGAGGACATGATTTATCAACACGGAGCCTCAAAGAAAAAGTCATTATCTCCATGTTGTACATTTATTTTTCTGTCCCTCGGCTCCTTCGGTCTGTTACAGAACCAAAACCATACTCGAGCTCTAAACCCCGGTTTCGTCTTCACTCCTGTTCCTGTGATGATGTCACGGCACGTCTAACAGCGTTGTCATTGTTCTGGCAGGGATGGGTCACGGAGACCGGACCTCGACTTTCTGTGGGACTCCCGAGTTTTTGGCCCCTGAGGTCCTGACAGACGACAACTACACCCGAGCGGTGGACTGGTGGGGGATGGGCGTCCTCATCTACGAGATGCTCGTGGGAGAGGTTTGTTTTTCTTTCATCAGTATTTATAGCTCTGAATGTTTGCGTGATGATAAACGATTGGCGTCCGTCTTCCCTCCCGCTAGTCTCCGTTCCCTGGTGAGGATGAGGAGGAGGTGTTCGACAGCATCGTCAACGATGACGTGCAGTATCCCGCTTCTCTTCCTCCTGACGCTGTCGCCATCATCCAGAAGGTAACGACCTCTGACCTCTGATACAATAATACATATATATAAATATATGAAATAATACTGATGGTTGAAAAGGTTCAGCTTCAACAATCTTAAAGATATTTAATCTAACAGAGACACTGCAGAAGATGATTGGATTATTATAACTGGTTTTATTTATTAACTTTATTTATATGTATTTATTCACTAAGATCTGATTATATATATATTTATTAATGTGCAGTATTTGTCAATGATTAACTAACCTTCATGATCCATCTGCAGCTGCTGAAGAAGAATCCTCTGAAGAGGCTCGGAGCCGGAGAGAGAGACGCCAACGAGGTCAAAGGAGAGAAATTCTTTGAGGTAAATCATCAGTCGTCAAACATTTAACCCCCTTTGAAGGTTAGATCGTTAAAACCCTTGTTCTTGATTTGTATTGATTAGTCATTGATTTAACCTGCCAAAGAGACCCATGAACACTGCGATAAACACTGTGGCTCCCGTAGACCATCGACTGGGAAGCTCTGCTGGCCAAGAAGGTGACGCCGCCCTTCCTGCCGTCGATCAGAGAGTCCGTGGACGTCAGCAACTTCGACAGCGAGTTCACTCGGCTCCAGCCGATCCTGTCCCCCCCCTGCAAACCCTTCAGCCTCTCCGCGGAGCAGCAGGAGGCCTTCGCCGACTTCGACTTCTGCGCCTTGCACGGATGAAAGACGAGCTGAAAAGACCAGGGAGGGAAACGACTGTTGAGAAGTTTGTCCGTCTCTTTGGCAGGTAACCGCCATCTTCACCTACGTATCAGCCCCGTCAGCATGTCAGAACAGTGACTAACTACTTTATTTATCATTCTTTGGATACAAACATTAAAGGATGAGTCCTGCTTAACTTTTTACAGCTTTATAGTTAAATTAGTTAATTAATCAATTAGCATCAAATCAATCATTACAATCATTACAGACACAAATATGAGCGTTTCCCTCCTTGTATCATTTACATGAAAACTTTTTACAGCTGTTTTTTGTAATGACCATCAGATGTCACTTTATAGACTAAATTTATTTATTAATAGGATAAAAAAACTTTAATTAAAGGAATAGTTTGACTCATGGCGTCGCCTCAACCGTCGAGCCATGAAGGGGTTTATGGGAAATGATGTTCGTTAAAGGCTGTTGAAAGCATAAATATTAAATGAACAACAGTATTACATCTTCTTTTGTTAAAAACTACTGTCCAGAAAGTCTGTGCAGGTTTTCTCATTTCTGGCTCGATGAGTTTCAGTTTGTTGCTTCAGCTCTCTGTTTGTTTTCCTGCCAGTCGTTAGATGAGAGGTTTCATACCTCTCTCATGTCTGTCTGATAAATATGAAGCTCTGTCCTCCTTACAGTTCCAGCATCTTTACGATGATGCAAAATATCCAACAGGCCAAACGTCCCGATGTACGACAATATCAAATGTTTATATATTTCGAAATGTCAAACTATTCCTTTAAACAGAAAGTAAATGATTTAGTATTTGGAGCCCTGCGTCATTTGACGGATTACAGGAAACAAAGTGAGAGATCTGAGCTCCGGGACCAATCGTTAGCTAATTAGCTATCAGTATTGATCAGCAACCCTTCAAGCCCCTGACAGTGTAGCAGTGTATGATACATCCCTTCAGTAAAAACCTCATTTAACTGCCACTTGAAGAGAGTTTCCCCCCCTGGTCTTGAGACAGGACACTTCGTACGACCCCATGGCTGATTTCGCTGACTGTTGTCGCTTTCATCCAGTCGACGTGCGACTGTCGATCAAACTCCCCGGCAGCATCTTTATTCATTTACTTATTTATTTATTTGTTTGTATTAACAGAGCAGAGAAAGTGATTGTAGCCCTTTTATAGTCTGTGGAGAGTCACCACGGATATTTATGGGAGGGTGAGGAGGTGAAACTGTTCCACGGACGGACGAAACTCATCCGATGGAGGCAGATACAGGATGTATCACCTCTTCCTTCCACGTCTTTATTCCTCTCCAGTCCTGGATCATCTGAATGTGCCGGCTAAATATCAGGAGGTTTACAAAAGACTGTGGAGTCAGTTTCAGAGCTTCCTCTTGAAGCGCCCCGTGTGGTGGAGACCGACTCAGCTTGCTTCGTGGCCTTCGCTTATTATGTTTCTTTCTAATATTTATCCTCCGGAGGTGTACAGTATAGTATGTGCTGCCGTCTCTATGCATCACTGTGACAGGCTTCGCCCACTGCCTTGACCAAACAGATGAAACAAGCTAACCCAGTTTCCGGTTACACGTCTATTTTTAAAAGAAAAAAATCTTCAATATTTGTCAACTCATCCCCTCGTAGCGAAGACGCTCACATATCAGTCTCCTCCAGACCAGCTGTCAACAGTAGAAGTGCATGGCACCGTGGTGAACTTGTGCACTAGAAATCCTGTAATCGCTAGCGGTATAAAAAGAAGCCATATAGAAAATCTAATATAGCCATAATAGTAAGAAAATATCTGTATTTTGAATTTAGCAAATTGTATTCTGTGATAACTGAGCTCTAATGATGTCAGTGCAATAAGAGGAAGAGGAGGAGGAGGAGGAGGAGCGGCAGGGACGAAGCTGGAAGATGAACTCCCCGATTTTGTTGAAACACACACAAAAAAAAGAAATCCCTAAATATTTCCTTCCCAGGGAACGTTTGGGCTCGATCACATTCAGACACGGGACTTTAAGGAGTAACTTCAGGTTGATGCATTTATTCTAGAGGGAGTGAAACGTGAGCGAGCCAGTGACCTGGACTGAAAACGTTCATCTGAGACGAGCCTGATGGGAACAGAAGGGAAGATGGAGGAATAGTAAGGGCCTTTGTGAACCTGCTGTGGGGCAAAAACAAGCTGCGTTCACCCTCCTGTCTGTGCAGAGCTGAGATAAAGTCTGTGAAGCCTCTGCACTTCTCTGGTTTTCTGCATGAATTGGTCATAAAATCTGATCTGATCCTCATCTGAGTCACAAGTGTCGACAAACGCAGTGCGTCTGAGCTAAAAACACACAAACGGTTATGATCGTTTATGTCTGTATTGAACGCAGCCCTTCAACACTCACAGTGCTGGCGGGAAAAGTAAGTCGTAAGTCTGAGCTTCTTTGTGACGCTGCTGATCGTGTGTGTTGTGTCATCTTCATTCATCGATCTGGACTCTTCGAGACGACTCGTTAACACTTTCAGCTTCATACAAATAAATCAACAATTCTTCTAAATTCTAATTCTAAGGAACTAATCTGGCTTCAGTGACTCGACTCCGACCTACACTGTGAATATTTGACTTCTGTTTTCAGTATGAACAAGAACAACACAATGATTTTTGTGTTTTCAGTCGAAACAGATTGTGTTTGTTCATAACTGTAACTTAAATAAAGATCTGATCATATTTTAAAGCAGATTTATACATAAATGCAGATAATTCCTGAGGCTTCACTGACTGTGTCTCGCCGCTGTATTAGTCAGTAAACCAGCACCTCTGTTTTTACAGCTGATTTCCTGGAAACTTTCCTCATAATTATCTGGAATTTATCTGTAAATTATAAATCCATTTCCAAGGAAATACTCTGCAAGTTGTTGCCAATTAAAAAGGGAAATGGAGAAAGTGTCAGTCGCTGCAGTTTTGAAGAATCCACTTGTCATGTTCAAGTTTTTTGAAAAAAAAAAGGAGATTATGCAGCAGGTCAGTGAAAAGTAGTTAATGAACTGACGTCAGTATCCGTCAGCGTTTCCTCCAAAGGCTAAGAAATAAATTTAATTCATTAGATGGAATTTCAATTTCAATTTTCAATTTGTAAGTTACACTTACAAATATATTTCTATCTAATTTCCACAGAGCAGACCTGTAAAATAAATTGACTCAATGTGGCACATTTTCTCTAATAAGGAATATTTGTCAGCCTTTGTAAGAAACTCTGACAGATACTGACGTCAGTTTATGAACTACTTTTCACTGACCCGCTGCACAAACTCCCATTTTCCTTCTTTAAAACTCTAATATAACAAGTGGACTCTTCATAACTGCAGCTACTGACACTTTCCTGATTTCTCTCATGATTAGCACCAAACTGCAGAGCTCGCTCCCTGTTATTAGATTCATAATTTACAGATAAGTACCGGCTCATTTTTAGGAAATTATGCTGAAAGTTTCCAGGAAATTTAGCTGTAAAATAAAGAAGCTGTAAAATAAAGGGTCCAGTGGGTCTTCACTGTCAGAGCTGGGGGGTGGGGGGGGGGGTATTAGTGGAGGGGGTGATCTGAAAGCCTTTTCGAATATGTAAAGAAGGCGTGTGTTCAAGCTGTAAGTTTCTCTTTTAACGAATTCGACCGCCGTCCCGAAACTGAAAGGTCGCAGGTTTCAGTCTCCGGAGAAACCGGTGTGTTCACTCACGAGCGTCCGCCGTTGGTTTTAGCTGTTGTAGCACTTTATAAGTTTCTTGCTGCTGAGTATTACATGTTACTTGTGTGTCAGTCCTGTATTTATGTCTGTGGAGCATCCTGACCAGGAATGTATTCTATAACAACATACATACTGTATATCATCAGTGTTTTAATGTACCCTTGTTGTCAATAAATACAAAAAGAACAAATACAGTTAAAAAAAAAAGATGTTTGTAAAATATTTTGGCTCCATCTCAAGAGTTAAATCCATTTTTATAAAGTTTAACATCAAAATACAGTGAATCAAACCACGACCTGCAGCAGACCGTTGGTGTGGTCTCACTTTACTTTATATTCAGAATATAAACATGAAATAAATGGTTTATAACCCGCTGTAATGCAGCTGTAACACGTAATAATAATAATATAAAATCTAGAACTTAAATACTGTACATTAATAAACACTCATAAAGCTCCTTACAGCTGCTCACACCTTCCTGATAGTGTGTTATAAACCATTTATTAAATGTTTGTATGCAGCTTATTAGTGTTAAATTAAACAGTTTTCTTTCTTTCAACAAAACAAACCAGGAAAATACAGATTTATTTCACTGCATTTCTGTGTTTGTGGCCTGAAGTATCCCCACACAGTACAAACAGTTCAATGGGCCCATTGTAGTGTGACGGGCTGAAGCTCCAGATTCCTTCTACTTCTACGCTGTTATCAGCATAATGGACTAGTTGTTGTTCGTTCTGCCACTTTTGTTCAGTCATTATCATCAAGACGTACTGCAGTTAGAGAAGGGTCTGTTGTCAGCAAGAATATAAAAAAGAAAAACACCCAGAAATTTCTCCCAGTCTTATATAATTATAAATAAATATTTAAGAAACTTACACAAGATAAAAAAACAGTTGTTTTTGTCTCTAATATTAAGTTTGGAAAACGGTCAAGAGTCAAACACTATTACCACTTAATCATAACGATGTTCATTTCAAACAGTAGCACCCTTGTTTCCACACACACCAGTGGCAATTTACGTGTTAAATGACATTAACACGAAGAATACGTTTTTTTGCACTCGACTGTAAAAACAGGAAAAAGGTTGAGTGTTAAAACGACATTAAAGACAGATTCGGTCGAGAGGTTTTTCTTCCTTTCCTGAATGAAAACAAGACTTAAGGCCACGTTCACACTGGAAAAAGACCCTGATTTTAACAGCCTTGTTTTGATGATGGTGCGAAAGGAAAAGTTAAAGGATCACTAAAGGTACTACACGTCATCCTGAGGGGGACGGGAAAGTCTGTGGCAAATTTCAGGGGAATCCATCGAACAGTTGTCAAGAATTTCACAAAAAAAAACCACTAATGTGAATCTCATGGTGGATCAACCAAAGGCCCGACACTCTTCCAGGTGTCAAACCATCGTTTTTTACGGTCCAGAGTTCTTCCCTTACAAACGGTGTATCCGTCTGACACCAGTCTCAGCGAGGCTAGACTGGATTTGCGGCCGTTCTCTGGTAGACCTGCTCCCACACCACCGTCCTGCAGATGCAGAAGAAATCCCAGATGTTGCAGAAGACCCCGCGGTCGAACGGGTTCTCCTCGTCCCCGCAGTTCTTCAGGTACGAGATCCTGTGGCGGGACATGAACTCCCAGGTGGTGCAGTTGATGGAGACCAGGTAGAGGTGGCAGCCCAGCAGCAGCACCACCACCATGGAGAAAACCCCGACAACGCCCAGCGCCGCCAGCAGGAACCCGTTCACCCGGAACCACAGCTCCCATGTGACGCCGGGGGAAATGCCAGACCTGAAAGATTCACACACTGACGTCAAGGCGGAACAAAAACTGGTGGCGATGTGTATTACATTAGATTATGGATTATCTTCCACCAGACCACAGGCGGCGTTGAGCCGACGTACAGAGCGATGTGAAGAGCCCACAGCAGAGCGAGCAGCTGCACCAGCAGGTAGACGATGAACCAGCGGTGGTTCCTCTCGCCCACGCAGTTCTCGATCCACGGACAGTGGTGGTCGAAGCGGCGAATGCAGCGCTTACACGTCTGACAGTGCTTCGCTCTCATTGGCTGCTGCTCATGAGAGAGAGAGAGAGAGAGAGAGAGAGAGAGGGGCCTTATTTTAACTTTGAAAAGTTGAACTCTTCAGCTCCTGGTCTGTATTTATTATTATTTGAATATCACACTGACACTTGTTCATGACAAACTGGTGCTGCTGATGAACACAGAGTGCGAGTTGTTACCTGCAGCAGGCAGTATCCACAGCGCCGCAGCCGAGGGGTCGAAGCCTGAGGAATCATCGACTCCATCTCCTCATTTGAACCCTGATCGCCCTGCGCAACACAGACAGATGTGGGTCACATGTGTACACACAGATACGCACACGCACCGTGACCTTAAATCAGAGGGCTGTGTAACTTGGGGACACGTGAATTCAACAGACACCTGCAACCAAGACATTACTACAGAAAAGAAATCAAAGCCGGTCCCTCTGGGGGAGTGAACGATCCAAATCATAATCAATACATATAAGGAAAGGAAAAATAAGGATAATTTTGACATATACATGAGCAAAAAAAGAGAAAGGGGGGGAAGCTTAATATTGAATGTGGAGGGAATTGTTTCTTTAATACACTGAAGGTGAAAAGTGAGTTGCATCGACGTCAGTTAATCTCCTGATTTTACTTTATTGATGCGTTTAGGTTATGACACGTTAAAACTTGTCAAAACGGCCAATCACATCTTTGCAGAGCTGAACATGACGTCTTAAAAAATCTCGGTTTGTTCAAGCAAAAGTCTGAATACCCAAAATTATTTAATTTATAAAGATATCAGACAAAGAAAAGCAGAAAAGCCTCTCATTTGAGAGACTGTACTCAGAGAATATTTGTGATTCTTTCACTATTTTTGCTTGAAAAATTACAGAAAAGGTTCATTTGATAGTTGCATTTTATTTTTATATCAACTAATCGATTAATCAACTAATTGTTTCAGCTCTAAACCACTGTGGTGCAATGAAAGACCTTTTTTCATGACATCTGTTTGGTTGTAGTGATGTGGGTTGGGTTAGCTCATCTTACCTTGACAGTGTCGGTAAGAACGAAGCCGGGGTCCATTAAAGAAACTGCAAAGTACAACAGCACCGACAGCACGACCAGGAGGAAGAACAGAAGCGGCAGCAGCAGCTCTCCTCGCTCCTCACACTTCCGTAAATCTGCACACACACAACAGAGCTGAGCTACTGGTGCGTCCATGCAACATTAAATCAAATCTAATACAGTCAAATAAATACTGAATATTGTTTTTGAAGATCAGGAAGATACAACATTAAAGCTCCTTTATCACAGTATTACAATAACCAATACATAAACTTGGTTATGGTTTGCATTGGCCCAACTTTTCTTTCTTTCTTTTCCTTCATTTAATCATTTAATGGAGTGAAATAGAAAGAGATGGTATATTTTTGTTATCTGTTCGCCAAATATACTGTTGCTGTGTGCTGGAATAATTCATTTAATTCATTCTCACCCAGTGACTAAAAAGGACTTCCGAGCTTGTTTTCTATGGATAAAATGTAATTTACAGTAAAGGGAAACCCCAAAGACTTTGAAAAGAAACAGAAACAATTTATGGCCTCCATGGATTTTTAAATACAAGAACTGTATTCATCTTAAAATATAAAATTGTTATTTAAATAAATTTGGACAAATTGTACATGATCAGTAGTTTTCTAAGATACATCTATATGATTTTTTTTTTTTTTTTAAATCTTTGTTCAGTCACTCATATTTTGAATATATTCATTGTCTATGTTTTTATAAAATTCAGGTTCACTGATATAGGTGCACACACATTATTATTATAATTAATATATATATATATATATATATATATATATATATATATATATATATAAAATTGTCTGCCTTTGTTATTTATTCTTTCTTTATTATTCAATTTATGTTAGGTATGTTTGATATGTGCAAAATAGAACAAATATAGAAGTTAAAATATAATGGAATATTTGGTATTTTTACCTATTTCATTCCAGAAGGAGTAATTAGTAAATTCACCTGAAGAATAAACGTAGCTCAGGAATGAGTCAAATATTTTCTTCTGATCTGTCCTTCTTTAATAGTTAGAAAGTTTGAATGAACTTACCGGTGTCATGCAGGAACAGTATGAGGGTTGTGACCCAGGTTAGCAGAGTGTGTGTGGCCCGAACCAGAAACCCGGTCCGAAACATGCTCTGCAGCATTTTATCAATACTAATAACAATACATTTCATTAGCACCGCTGCTAACTGCTAGGTAACTGTTTAGCCTCGTTAGCTGTCTTTTAGCAACATAGCAAGAGTGGTCACGAAACTAAGACAAACCTTTTATCTATGTTAGGAAATACATGAGGGTTTTATAAAGTGACCATGTAGCTAGTTACAGTAGTAAATGGTTATTTTATATATTTTCTTGTCTGGTTTTACTTTGCCCCCCTGGTGTTGCTACTTCCTTGTTGTGATACGGGGGGCAGCGTAGGACAAACTGCGCGAACTGAAACCTGCGCGAAAACGTCAAATGAGGTGGTATGATGTTGGTATTGTAGGTTTCGTACGTATTTAGCGGTCTAAAATGAAAACTAACATACGTTATTATTTCCTTCCTGGGTTCTTCGTGAACAAACCAAAGTTAGTTCATCTTTATTATAAAAAAGACTTAGTGGATTGGTGCACAAAGTGTGAATGATATTATTGGAGTGACTCTCTTACAATAAAGCCTTAATACTGGAGACAGGGAGACAATTAAAAATGTTAAGAGTGGTAATTGTAAATGATTAATTGGTAATGCAAATGAGAATTGGCATAATACCCCTAACCATAACTTATCTACTACCTATTTTATATATGGAAGTGATGTTCATATGATGTTGTGTCTTTGCACTTTACCCATGTGGGAATTCATGAGCATATCTGAAGCAGCAGAATTTCAGTTTGAGTGAATTTTATTTTCTAATGTGTGTACACAATTTGTACACGCACCATACCAATAACTTCTAGTCTAGAAAGGTGAATCTGTTGAAGTATTCATCTGCCAGCAACCTTCCAGTAAACCACACCTCTGAATACAGATGTTAGAGCATGCAATTGCTGCCTTCTTTGAATTTGTTGACTCAGGCTGACTGAACTGCATTCAGCTACATCCACGGCTTGTTTGCAAAGAGTTATCTTGGTTTGATGGCAGTGGAGGTGTTGAATAGCTGTCCTGTGTTTGAGTCCTGGAGCAGTCACTGTTTGGAGGAAAATCACACTCCAAATTTGCGAGCTGCCTTCAGGAATATGGCCATTGCTTGTATCTAGAGAGTTAACGTATCTTGGTGGGTCAGGTGTTGAAACACAGACTTGGGATCCACTGGGACGGTTAAGTCCCAGACCAGCAGCCACTGATCTGAGAGGATTCCCGGTGCTTGCTGGGAGCCAACCACTGATGTTCATCTTGAAAAAGACGTCGTAGTATCTTTTCAATATGACAAATAAAACCAATACTTTCCTCTCCTGAGATACTCGAATAAATGCATTGAGTCTGTAAGGCAAGGTTCGTTTACGTCACCGTTCTACACATCAAACGTACGGTTACGTCACTGCATTCGATGTTCCGCGTTAAAGCCCCTAACCTGAATCAGAATTAGTTGACGTCATCTGGTAAGTTTTATTTAGGGCATCCCGTGGTAACCATGGTAACCCCGTGTTTTTAAATATGACCCATGAGCCGTGGGGCAATGCGGACTTGTGGAAAAAGTGCATAAAGCGCTCAAAATGTCCGCCCTTGATGGTTTTACAGTAGGACGGCCCCCTCGTGGATTTAGCGGGAACGCGCTTCAGAGTCGGTGAGTCCGTTTGACTGACCTGTTTTTAGAGGTGTGCGTGTCTGCTTGGCTCCTTATTGGTCACTTGTCTGTACAGTGGGAAAATAAAACACAACATCAAATCAAACATTCATAAAAGCTCTCTGATAAAATAGTGTTTTTTGTATTTTATGTATTGTTATTTATTTATTTTTCTGTTGGATGCTGATGGCTTCATTTACTTCATTGCTCCTGTATTATCTATTTTAACTCAGATACATTACTTTTGGTTACTACGGGGTCCTAAAGAAGGCTTGGATGGAAAAGACCAGTAAGCCACAATCGAAATAACACAGTAAAACAAGAAAAAAAAAAGTTTTAAAAGACACTAATGATGTTGATCTGTCTGATTTTAATAAGTAGACTGTTTCCCAGTGTGTGAGCTCTGACAGTAAAGGCCCAGTCACCCTTAGTCAGTAGCTGTGACCTATAACCTGCAGAGCAAACATCGTGGGTGTTGTTACAGTATAACTGAGGAAGTCTTACAGTGGATGGATCCAGAGAGTCCAGACTGTGTTCCCTGGTTGTTCATTTATTCTCTTATCTTATACTGACAAATTAGAATAATTGGAGAAGGTTTTCTGGCTGATCCATATTCCTATGTGTTGAATTGACAGCTGACACTCACTTAGTTCAGCTCAACCAACAAAACTTGTGTTTTCATCATGGACTGTGCAGAAGCCTAATCCTGTGTCAACTACCATTACATAACAACACTTTACTATTTTTCTGATTAATCCCTATCCAGTAAACTATCTGCTGTTTCCTGTTGTGCATTAATTCTAAATCTTCCTCCGATCTCCACTATGTAAGAACATAATAAATCATAATAAATCCCCAAGGTTACAATACTGTATATAATCATTCAAATTTACTGAAATATTATGTGAAATATCCAAAATGTCTGTCATATCAGTAACACATAACTCAGCCATTGTAATTTATTTATTCTGAAGTACAGTGAGCTAATCTGTCTGTTATCTCTTCTCTTCCCATGTTTCTATAGAAGCTTCCTGGAAGAGCTGAAACTGTTGTGGGAACAGCAAATTAATGTTTCACCTGTTTTAAGTTAAACATTGTAAGATTAAGTAATGAACAAAAGGGAGAAGGACATTTTTGCAGTTCAGTTCAGTTAAATGATAAAATATTCTACCATCTATGATCCAGTGCAGAGGTACAGTAATACTAGGGTCACTGTGCATTTAAAGGTTGGGGCTATTCTAGTAAAATAATCATTTATTCAGATAGTTGTATTTTTATTCATTTAGATTTTGAGATATCTGGCTCTGCAATTTCTGTCTCCAATAATCAGTAGAATTACCTGCTACTAGGGATTTCCCTCAAACGATTCTGTGGTTTATTCATAGAAACAGGAACATTTTTTGTGCGTCTGTTATATTTGGAATTTTTTGATTAAATGTCATTTCTCCACCACAAATGAAACTTCATTCACTGTTGTGTTGAAGTGGCTGCAGATGTGTCAAAATCCAATCACCATGGCTCAAGATCTCTAATGACGGTTGTAGGAGCTCTTTACTAGTTTGTTGATTTTTCTATTATCAAAGCATCTGTTCTGTTTGGATTAATTTGTTTATTTTTTATATTCATTTTAGTTTAATTTATATTATTTGTTTATCTAAGCAAAAGTCAAATAGAAAAGTCTCATTGTAATTTGGCTTTTTAGTTGCAGCTGTAACAATAAACAAGGATTAGTGTGTTCACGTCATATGGGATGGATCTTAGAAAATGGGGAAGATCAGAAAGCCCCAGTTTAATTCCACTTCAGTCTCTGTCACTTGATCTGTTGTTGTGCAGTTCGAGACATAAGATACATCTCATCTAAAAAAGGACATGTGACAAAACGTCTGACAAGAATTTGCTTTTATTTGCATCAAAATGGTCCATTAAAACACTAAAACATAGAAAGAATTTAATCTTAATACCTGGATTGATATGACATTCATTCAGAGGCCCGTCCAGCATTAATTAAAGTGCATTATGTTGCTCATCTTTTTCAAGCCTTTGTTTTTCCAAGTACAAATGTGAACAAAAAAAAAAACAATAATCTGCCCTTAAACCTGAGATGAACATTAAGACGTTTGTACTTTTTTTTTTTTTTTTTTTTTTTAAGAAAAAAAAGAAAAAGGGCAAACACACATCAACAGACGCTATTCGACACTAAAAAAAATAATCTTTGTTGATGCAGACACCAGCCACAGTGACTCATGAGTACAAGCTCCAACCCTCTTTTCAACAATTCACCACAACTACACTTAGTGTTTGATAGCCACGTGTTAAGGCCGTTTCCTGGTATTAACTTCCCACCCTGAATATAACCACACTGCATTTTACAAGTGTTTTCAATCGCACATTTGGCTCTTCAGACAGAAAACATGCAACAGAAAACATTTTACACCTCCTCTCTCTTCTACAAAATAAAAGCAATAAATACAGGATAGATGGAAATAAATACTCTGCAGTCATTAAGAAAATGCTGCCATCAATCCATTCACTCGGGACGGAGGTGGAGAGAGATCAAACTCACATGTGCAAAATCCTCTCTTCTAGGGACACAATCACTTCTTCCTACAGGCAGAACTGTTAAAGAATAAAGCTTATTAATGCTAGATCTGCCACGTACTCTGAATCTGTTCAGTTTTTTTTTTTTAATGAAGTAGTTATTTAACAAGAGTGCTGGTGATGCATATTAAAGCCGACTGACCAAAGCTTGCAATGTCAGACCAACGTGAAAAAACAAAACAAAACAAAACTGGATATTCTCCTCAGGCACCAAAACGTAAAGTGGCAGGAAGAGCAAAAACATTTGGTCCTCGACTTACAGTCACTCACATTCTTCATATTTCAGTTTCCCCTTAAAACATAAATAGCAGCAGTCACAATCCTGACAACCTGAGCTCACAGAGTTCATATCCTCCACCTTGGCCTTTCCAACGTTCAGTGTCCTTTCTCCTCTTTCGTCAGCTGACATTCACAGAATGAGATGGCTCCACGAACCCCCGGAGGGGCCACAAAAGGTCCCTGGGATTCCCTAGCTTGAGCCTTGGAAGGGAACGGGCGGGAGGGGGCGGGGTTTACGGTGGGTGTTTGGGTGAGGGTCACTTGTCGTATTCAAGCTTTTGAAGCCACGTGACAAAAAGGAAGGGGGTGGGGTTTCAGCGCGATGTCACTCCCAGCTGCGTCTTCAGGTGCTCGTACACCACGTAGCTGATGCTGACGGCGGGGATGACTTTGAGGAAGTTGGGGGCCAGGCCTCTGTAGAGCCCGATCGGACCCTCGGTCT
This sequence comes from Seriola aureovittata, assembly GCF_021018895.1. Lineage (NCBI taxonomy): Eukaryota > Metazoa > Chordata > Actinopteri > Carangiformes > Carangidae > Seriola > Seriola aureovittata. Next base: position 28,176,181 of record NC_079368.1, on the reverse strand, counting down.
GCATGATCTGCCTGAAGAGACCCGTCATGGTCACCTGCTGGCTGCCCTCTGTTGCAGCTGTAAAACATCATCAACAGGTCGATGAAGACATTGCAATAAAGATATAGTGATGAAACAAACGTTATCAAGAGCTGAAATGATTCACTGATTGGTTTTTCAAACAAAAATGCCAGAAGTTTGATAGTTATTGAATCATGTCATCCACCCTTGACATGAATGTTCCTCCCTGATCACAGTGCGGGAAATGTCCTCCCTAAATGGGTGTGTTCCTTTAAGGAGCTGCTACTTTAACACTCAAAAGGAATGTGTAAAATGTTGGTCTAAAAAAAAACATATTTACAACATAAAATACAAAAATTTCACAGGTTAAAACTTCTTCACTCTCAGCGTTGACACGTTCAGGTCAGATTTATACTGATGGAGTCCGTCAGAGAAGCTCAGTATTTCAAGCGAGTGAAGGCCTCACCTTGAGCCTGCATGCGGGTCCGGATCAGAGCCAGAGGGTAACTGGCGAGCTGGCCGCAGGTGCTGGACACGGTGCCGCAGGCCAGCAGGACGAAGACGCCGGGGTCGGTGCCGTTGATGCCGTACTGCTGCAGGTAGCTGTTCTTCAGCGTCTGACGGAGGGGAAAAACACAAGATAAGTTTGGCATGAACCAAGAGAACAGGGGGGATGCAACAGTCACTTAGTCATCAGACTGTGTTATGTAATCCAGTCATGAGTTCATCTGGTTCTTTCTTAATGTTGGTTCATCGTGAGGCAGGATGTGGTAACACAACCTTTGGCTTTTTTTTTTAAATGTCTCCTGATCAAACGTCACCTTTGTCTCTCTTGTGTTTAACATCATGTCTTTTTTTATTTTATATTTGGTTTAACACTTGGACATTTCATCAGTGTGCAAAGTTAACAGAAGTAAAACTGTGAATGTGTTGAATTTGCAGCTGAAAGATTTACATTCTTGCTCCGATTAGAAGTTGAGTCACAGTAAGAAAGAACAAACTGATACTGTTGAGGATGAAGGTTGCAAGAAAGAATACAGAAATCCACCGCTCACCTCGTACACTGCCAGGTCGATGCCTGCGTAGGGGATGATGCCGAGCATGTTGGGGATGTAGCCTTTATAAAACGCCCCGACTCCTTCTCTCCTAAAGATCCGCTTGGCGCAGTCGGAGATCCCGGCGTACTGCCCGGTCTTCCTCAGAGCGAGGCGCGTTTTCAGGACCTCCATGGGGTAGATGGCGCTCTGGGCGATCACGCCGGCCAGAGACCCCGCGACAAATCGCTCCAAGATGGTCAGAGTCTCCTTTTCGCTGCCGATGAAACGTTTGATCTGGAGAAGGCGAGCGAGAGAGAATTAGTGAAGGGACACCGAGAGCGGCCGAGGTTCAGGACAGTGCGCTGCGAGAGTCACTCGTCATACCTGCTCGTACGCCATGAACTTGAGCGCCGACTCTGGGGCGATTTTGATGATGTTCACGCCGTTGCCTCGCCACAACGACCTCATGCCGCCCTCTTTGATCATCTGCATCAGCCCGCTCATGATGCACATGTTGTTGGTTCGGGATCCATAAACCTAAGAAAGAAGAATTAGAGATAATTAGATGTAAATATTCCACAGCCCTAAACGTCTGTCTGCACTGAGAGGGAAACATTAGGAAATCTGAGTGATTTAATAAACTGCTGAAATAATTACAATGGGATGTTAAATCTCAGGATCAGGCACGGCGCCATGTAGCCCAATTTTATTTTTTTTTACCCAAAAACGAATCCAACTGGGTCAGGGTTGTTTAACTAATTGATGGGAAAATAGTGAATAAAAATCAATGGGGCTCAAAGTTGACACGATTGTTTCAAAGTCGACTCTCCACACTCCCGCTGACGTCAATCAGGGCCGTTGACACAGATCCCGAATCAGCGCGGTTAGACCTTCAGCCGTCGACCGCGGTTGAGGCGTCGCAGCCGAGGGAGTGACGGCCCTTCGCGAGCCGTCATTGGTCACGGTTATGGCTCGGCTTTGGTGGGCGTCCGGCCCCTGGACTCTGACCCCTCGCTCTTACACTGTCCATTAACCATTAACTAATTTATGGCATTTAAGCAACACACTCTTGGGCAATCTTCCATCTTTCTACTTGAATAATTGTGCCACATGCTGCGGTTACGAAAGCCCCTCAGTCATGGCCTTCAGGTGAATCTCACTCACATTTACTTATTCAAAGTTTGATTTGTTGAGCTCAACTCTCTTGATTTGACTCAGGTGAGTAGATTTTAGTCTTGCTGACAGCTGGCACCTACATCATATGACCCACAAGCTGATGATAATTCTCTACCGCTGCAAACAGCGAGTAGGATAAGAGTTTCCACAGCTTCCACCTCACATTGTCCAGTTCCCAAACTCCTGAAGGTCTGGAAACTCATTTACGTGGTTTTTAACCTTTGATTCATACACACTGGGTTTGGACGCGACCGTCTTACCTGCATCATGACTTTGACTCGGTCCAGCGGAGCGGTGCAAGTCCTGGAAACGGCTCCCGCTCCTCCACCTGCGACCAGGTGCCTCCACCACATCCCGGTCTGCTTCTCCTCGATGGTGAACTCATCCGGCACCATCAGGTTCTCACCCACATCGAATATCTGCCGGGAAGACAGAAAGGTTTAGATACTAGGATAACGTGAGAGAGACGTCGACCACAAGACGACAAGATCATGTTTTCATCTGTTCGTCTCCACCAAAAGGTTTTCACATGAAGGACAAGAAAACCGATATAAAAGAGAGACCACCGACCCCGATCTGATAAGATTTCTGCTTTTAAATGTTTCATTACAGAAAGTTCTTGCTGGGAACCCCCTGGAAGTCCCTGGACCGCACTTTCACAACCATGTATTCAGAGCTTCTATTCTTATACAAGTATCTACTAGAAACTCCAGCTCCCCACATGTGCTGTTGTGAACATTTTTCTTGTTAGAAGCACATGACATTGCTGATGTGTGACAGCAGACTCCTCCTGCCTCAGTAAAAGGTCAAACTGTGAGTTATGTGGCGGGTTTCTTTTCACAAACACCGCAGTATAGGTCAGGATTTAATTGACTTCAGTGGATAATCGGGGACACACTGTACTGCTTTAAAAATCTGAGCCACGCAGGTTTTAATGAGGCTCCTTGGGCGAAGGTCAAAGGGTGCGAGTCTGCAGGGGGACGTGTTTTCGAAACGATCTAGGTCAGGAGCAGACAGCAGGCTTACAACTGGATCCATCTAAACCTGCAGATGTGGACCTGTGCCAACTCTGCTCCCCTTAAACATGACTTTAAAAGGGCATCAGAAAAAAAAGATGTCCTCCTGCTAAATAAGATTTTTCCAGTTTGTTTTCGATGTTATTCTGTGCAGCCTCAATTTTATTTTTGCTTTGTCATTATATAATTTGACAGAGTCAATAAAACATCCTATTTATTACTGTGTCCCAAATACAGGACAGCAACCTCTGCAACTACCCAATAGAAAGTCTGTGTCACTCTGGGACACGCTGGCTCTGCTGTGGGAAACAAAGCTGTGCTGTAACTGCAGAGAGCTTTAAACATCGGATTTTTTTCTATCTGAAACGATCCAGGGGCTTACGTTTCATCAGTAATGTGGTTGCCTTTCGTTTGATCTGCTGCGAGTGGTAACTCCGGTGCTATTCCTGGACCTGGTTCCGCCTGTCAGTCAGTCAGTCAGTCAGCATCTCGTCTGCGCCAAGTCGAGGCTGCTAGACTCATTAGATGAGCACGGCGTTGAAATAACTTGTCCGACACCCAAGATCACACTGTGCTCCTGCGGGAGTTGTGCTAAATTACTTCAGTCTCCACCTGCTCCCATTTACTGCTGCCACCTTTTACATAACAGCTAGACAAATGGGCAAATCCCTCCAAGATAATCCTCTCAGAATGGGACCAATTCCTTTCATGGACTAATAGAGCTTAATTTCTGACGCACGACTTGTGCTCTTGAAGCCTTTCAGGGAATTCGCTTCTTAATTGACCTGTTTTTTTTTTTCTTTTCCCCGCCCTTCAGACAGGAGAAAGACACCTAATGCCCTTTGATTAGCTCCAGCTTGAGTGATACCATTATCGGACGCCCTGATACCCTTATCAAACCGAAGAGCGGGAGAAAATAGCACATCTGAACATTTATGTAACACCGACAAATGGAATATTCCAGTTTAGTCAAAGGAAGTCAAATTGATTATTTAGCTCTTCCCCGTTTGGGTTCCGGTGATAAAGAAGACCACTGTTACATCTGTTCCCCACAGTGGTAACTTCGATGTTTCACTTCAGTCTGTTCAACTAACCGTGGAGTGTTTCCAGTAGAGGATGATCTCGGGAATGTTCTCCGTCTTCTCCACCATCATGTAGTTGCTCCAGTCTCTACTGCTGATCGTTATCATTCCGTTCTTATCCATGCTTTAAGAAAGAAAGAACAAAACTAAGACTCGGACTTCAGTTAATACAACAATCCAAAATGTAAGCGGATGAAACAGATGAATGAAATTACCTCTTAAGGACTTTCTCCGCATGCTGCAGGGAAATATGCACACCGAGGTCACGAAGAGACTGCATGAACTCTTTGGGATCAACGTGGCCTTAAAAGGAAACACAAACAAGTTTTAAGAAAAAAAAAAAAGTTTCTCATATGGCAGCTGAACCATCTGAAACAAAACCAAAACCTCTGCAGCAGCAGCAGCCACATACCCGCATTCTTCCTGCCAAGGCTTTGCACCACAAGCTTCAGGTCTTTCTCGTAGTCTTGCAGATAGTGAACAAACTCTTCAAAGTCCAGCTGTCCGTCTGAGTCGTGTCCTTCCCCTTTTAAAGTTTTCTGCAAAAAAAATAAAGTCATACATGCAATGAGATAAGATTCTCTGTTTTAAGTCGGATAAGAGGACAGGGTAAAGTTTGCATAATGACAGTTGTTGAGGGAGGAAGAATTTAATTTTATTGAAGCAAATACAGTGTGGTGGTTTTTGCAAAAGGTGAAAGGAGAAATCAGTCTCGGCATTACATGACATTTTGCAGTGGTATGCACGTGTCTTCTGCACTGACACACCAAAACAATTTTACATTCAATTATGAAACAGGTACAGCGAGTTCTGAAATGTACTCGATCTAAAGCCAAACAACTAATGAACAGCCAAACCCACAGTCCTGAATGACAGTGGAGATTTAAAAAGGTGCCCTGGCTTATGTTTCATGACCCATTTGCCAAGCTGCGGTGCTCTTGGCATTCTTGAATGACGTCCATATCTCTAGGACTGGGGGGGGGGGGGGGGGGGGGGGGGGGGGGGGTATTAGGTAGTAACACCCTGGTCTATCTTTGACTGCAGGCTGACCTGCCAACTGTTTTAATCTAGTCTGAGCTTGAACCTCCTGAGCTAAAACAAGATGAGGACACCGGCAGTACTCCAGCCCGCCGGCTGGCCAGCCAGGATACCTGACCCGCTGCCCACAGTGCAGGCATATGACTGTCACATAGCAATGATACTCTCCCCTGCACCTCACATCAAACTACCTGCACACGTGCTTAAATGTGACTTGCAGCATGGTTAAAGGGGAAAGTTGTTTCACCAGTTTTAAGGGACCACTGTTTGTGCCCTTGTCTTAAAAGTCATTGCTGGAAGCATAAGACACTAACTGAAGTTGCCACACTAAAATAAATCATGTTTACTGAATGTTCTTGCATTGCCATCAGTTGATGAACCACAATGTGAACCTCAGCTGAGTGTGAAGGACTGAAAAACCTAACAGGTTAGCAGTGGGCCAGCATCCCACTGATTGCAGATTAGGCATGAGTCACAGTTCAGTGCAATCTTTCAGCACAAAACTCACAGTTGAGGTCACCAGTTTTCTAGTTTCAGGAAACCACATGTGCATGTGTCAGTAAGAAGACTCCCACTGTATCCCCAGAGGGAATATTCACATGCAGCAGAAGAATAGAGCTGAATCCCATATTTTTCAAGTAAAATAGTGAAAATTTCTGCAGATTGTCAAACTGCAGGATTTGCTGCTTCTCTGTCATATATAAATACTCAAGTGAAAACTTTGGGGGTTTTGGACTTGCAATTTGTGCAATCTGCAAGTATACACTTTATGTGCAAAGTAATTAAGACTAGTAGTGCAATGATCGAACAACGTTATAAAATGACTACCTTTAATTTGTGCATTTGATGCTAATTTATAATGTCTGATCAAGTTCAATTGTTGACTAACTATTCTGCATTTAAATCTGATTTTCACTTTAAGGAGCCAGCTGCATATGGGAGCAGACACCGACTTCAGCTACTTTTCAAATGCACGTGAAAATGAAGGGCATGGCATGAATTCCTTTTTAGGGTGGATTTCCCCTGCAACATGTATGACAGAGCGCGCGCCGGTCCATTTGAGTGGACAAGAACCACGAAAATTACGCTGCATGGACCAAAAGCTGTTACCTTTAACATAAAAAACTATTGTTAGCTAGATATTGTACCAATAATATCAATAAAGTTTTTACAAAAATTACACAATTTCTGAAAGCCGGTCACCTCTGCGGCCTAGTCGTAAGGCTTTTTTACTACCCTGTGCTAATCCTTCCGGCGCCAGGAAAGAAAGGATTTAGCGTGATCTAAGTGATGGGATTTAAAGAAGTAAGTAATAAAACACTAACAAGGGCATATATAGAAATAAAAAGTTAACTTTAAGTGATTTTTTTCTCACCTGTCGCCACTTTTGGTAGGTTGAAAACTCCTGAGACGGCAGGAACACGCTCAGTTTGTTGAAGACAGACTTCAGCTCCGACGGTAGTCCGTTAGACTCAAAATATTCCACTTCAACCGGGTCTGAGTTGGACACCGGGACGTAAAGGCACAGGCCGAGCATGTTGGCTGCAGAAAAATTTAAAAAGGAACTACAATAAATAAATAAATAACACACCAACGTGTCTCCTCCTCCGCTGGACAATACTGAAATGCCGGTACCGAAAACGCCGGTTTCTAAGTGTCAGGACACCACGCCCCTTATAGGAATAGTGTAACGTCACTGGCTGTTCCGCCTACAAAGGTGACGTCATTTTACTACGGACCAATTGCTGAGACCGCCCATTGATGGGCTCGGTTCGTTCCCGCCTACTACTTACGTACTTAAAGAGTCGTAGAATCGTCGACCAATCCCGTCCCTCCTTTCATCCATCTTGGCAAACAATGACCAATCCCGTGTTTTCTTTCATTCAAACTGTGGGTGACGCAGAGACGAGTGCTGCTTGGCGGGACATGTGCAATAGTAATAATAATAATAATAATAATAATAATAATAATATAATTCAACATGAGAAAAGGACCTGCAAAGAAAAATTACAAAAACACATTTTGATCAAATAAAATAAAGCAAAATATAAATACCAAGAATAGTAATAATAATAATAATAATAATAATGATAAGCTTGGTTGAAGAAATTAACATACTTTTAATTTCATTTCTAATAATTTTTGCATGAAAAATGAAGAATTAAAAAAAAAAAAATAAATGGGTTGTGTGTCAATGTCAACTGAGACACGTCGTCTATAGTTTATTTTTGTCTTCCTGCCACATATTAAGCATAAATCAGAAAACAATCTGACCGAAAACAACCAACATTATTCATGAATGCTTTGTGCAAGTTTGAGTTCAGTCATCATCATTTCCCTGCAAGAAATAGCATTTAGACAAAGTCACACAATATAAGTAGAAAATAAAAAATAAAATTCATATGCATATGTTAGTTTGAGTAAACCTAGCTCCCCATTTGTTCCCTCGTGTTCCACCACATGCACTAGGCTATATACTGGTTTTAGTCTTAATATCATACTATACAGTCTTTATCTTGAGGTTTTGAGAAGCTACGATAGTCCTGTTTTGTCCCTGCATTACTTCAGTGTTGTGTTTTGTTTTCTTTCCTTGTTTGTTGTGCACTCTGCTGCAGACCATGCTGCGTCATCTGATTTGGCCACTGACGGTGCAGGAGTCAGAGCCAATCCTTGTTCTCTGAGGAAACTGGCCTGAGGCAGACGGACCGGAGGGATGAACGCTCTGAACCTAAACCGGGAGGAGAGTGAGTGCCAAAAGCCAAAAAAGGCGCTGAAGAAACGCCAAGTACTGAAGGCTTAACCCCTGAGGCCGTCAGCTGATGCCGTCTGAGTTTACATACAACACACACACACACACACACACACACACACTCCTAAATGTCTTAACTGTCAGCCAGTGCAAAGTTCCTTGACCGTCTTGTTATTGATGGAGACTCATGCAGACAACTTTTCAACTTGGTTTAAATTTGACTTTTGCATCACACTGATGTATAGCTCTGCACTGAATCTGGAGACAGGTATATGGCCAAAAGTATATGGACATCCCTGAGCATAGACTTCAATGGGCCTGTGTTTCATTTTTAGTTCCACTACAGTGTTCAGTGATAATTTAGACAATAAATAAACTTGTTTTTATTGTGTCAGCTTAGAAAAAGTAAGTGTTGTCGTTGTTGAGATGTTTTTCTTAGTGTTACTGAACGCTCCCCCCTTCTCTTCAGATATAACAGATAAAACATTAACTGACTATTGAGCTAAAGCAACAAACAAAACCTTAACCAGGTGAGATTTAATTTTTGATGAAGTGAAAACATTCACTCTGAATTACTGTGTTACTTTCCACTGGCCCACAGAAAACTCACTGTTATGTTGCTCTGTATGAATCACATGTTGGCCTTGTTTTGGAAAATCCAAAATGACCGTATGTGTAATCCAAATTTAACCCTCTGCAGTCCATGTTTGTTTTTATTAATATCTTTGTGATAAAACAGCGCAGAAACATGGTTGTAATGTTGTTAGAATCTGTAAAACATATACTTACAAGACCATAAGTGACTCAAAGCCTCTAAAATTTGGTTAAAGTAAAGTGACAGAATAAAAAACCTCCAAATGATGCACAGTTTGACTCAACGGCTGGACAGTTTAATCCAAAAAGCTGCATGTCCCTCTTCTGTCTCTAATAAACACTGTGGCAACAAAATTATAGTTATTACTGTTTCAGCATCACTGTAGTTTTATCCAGCTTTAAAAATCTATGAAAGTCTTTGTTTCCACTTCAGATTTCTCTCCATTTACGCTGAATTTAAAGATTCGTGCTGCTGTTAAAATATAAGCTCTATACTGTGAATTGCTGTTCACAACGCTCAATACACTTATGTACAGCTGTTAGTGAGGAAATGTTTAATGAGGCTGAAACAGAAACGTTTTTTAATGAAGATCTTTAGGTTACATCTGTATATTGGTCTCAGGTTTTGTCCCGGCCGTCTGTTCTGACTGTTCCCATAATATTAAACTCTATTTTCAAAGTTATGTGAAATTGTTTACAATAACTGCAGCAGCTTGCAAACTCAACAGTCCACTAACACACCAGTTAAAGTCCAGTGTTGAACACAAACATGTTGGTGTGTAGCTGCTGTGTTTGTTGTCTATTGTCCAATCCTTTGCGTCACTCAGCGGAGAGTAAACGATAACTGTTACGCCAGAGTCACAGCGGCCTGTGACAAACAGGATTCAGCAGCAGCACTTTAACCTGCGGGATCAGACAAACAGTCCGTATCTGAAGGGGATGATACGGGTGAGAGGTGAGGGGGTGTGGTCTGGTCATTAACAGGAGGATCTCAGTGGTACGGTGCAGGGATGATACAGCTGCTGTTGTGATGAGGAAGAGGTGAGGTTTTACAGTTTGGTTGTTGATGACTTATTGTTGAGAAATGTCAGCTAACAGGATGTTCCCTGTCATCAGTCCGACCCAGTGAATCATAAAGTGAACAACCTACTATAATTAGAATGAAGCCAATTCATTCTATAGATGCTTGAATTCCTTTCTAGATTCCTATTTTATCGGATGCTGTGAAGTAAAATCAACAGTGTTTGTTTGGAAATGTGACATTTTGAGTTAAATAGGAATCATTTATAAAAGTTATCCCTCAGAAAATTCAAACACTTTGTGACATGAGCTAAACTTTCTTTTATAACGTTTGTTTTGGAGTTGTGAATTCTGTTTGAAATTGTAGAAGGTTTTTCAGTTTGTAAATATACAATATTTAACACTTATTAAGGCTCCAAGCTGCAAATGTAATTTTTACTTCATGCACAACATTTTCTTTTTCAAAGTCACAGAATTATTTGATGATTCTCCTGAAACCAGTAGAATGATGTCTGGTCTTTTTTGTCTGGACTTTCACACCGACATTTTGTCAGTTTTAAGTGTCTTAAAGTGACATAAAATAGGCCGGTTTTGCACATGTGATGTCATCGCCTCGACTGGCGTGAAGGCGTGGGCAGCACCCGGTTTCCCAGTGGCGCAACCAGTGAGTCGCCTTTTCTGGGGATACGAAGGTCAGAGGTTTGAAAACCCAGATTCCCAAAGTCCTGCTTCAGCAAAACTTCAGTAACAATTAATACATATGGTATTTAAATGTTTGTGAGCTGCCTGGACCCCGGTGGTTGCAGCTGTATTTTTACTTTGCTTTTTGATTTTTAAGCTCATCATCCTGAGCCTGCATCATATTTTGAATCTAATTGTTCTCTGTCTCCATCATTCTGAAACCACAACACAACAGACTCATTTTCAGTACTGTCACAGAAAAAGAGGCAAAGATTGTCTGAAGTGACTATTTTGAATTTACATGACACAGGTGGGGAATGAATTTGGCATAAACAGCATCACTAACTTTGACACCTTGTTACACTGTACTAGAACAGAGTTCACAGATTTAATGTTTAGATGACAAATCTACATTTAAATCCAGACCATAATAATATGGATCAACAACATGGACATGTACTGTAATATTATCTTACAGTATTTTATTTGATCTAATCCTGATTTTTTCTTCTTCCTTCTCTCTTCTCTCTCAGCTCTACTCATCTATCCCTCCGCTCAAAGAAGAAAATATAAAACAAAAAGAGTTTTAATGGAGGTTGATTTGTCTCACTGATATGAATCCACAAGCGTAGAATTGAGATCGAATGTATTCACAGATATGTTTTGATTTGTGAAAGTTGTTTATTTGCAGATCCGTTTTATATTTGCAAGATATTTTTGTGAGTTTATAAATGTGTTTTTCGTATTTGTGGAAGTTGATTTATATTTACAGATGACATGTTTATCATCATTGAAACAAATCTAGTTTTCACATCTGGTGTCTTCTTCTGTCTTTTCTCTTCTTCACTCTTCAAATCCAGACTTCCTCCTCTGTCCTCTCTCCTCACCCGTTCTCCACTCCTCTCCTCCTGGTTCTTCATCACATATTTTTCTCCTCTCTTCTTTCTCTTAACTTCAGCTTTTCTCTCCTTTCTCACTCTCTTCATCATCTCTTCACCTATTCCTGCTTCCTCTCCTGGTCCACAGGTTGTCCTGTCCCTTCCCCTTGCTCTCCCACTCATTTTCCCTCATAAGATATGATATGTTCACAAGGACATTTCATGCACAAATCCTTTTATCTACGTATTCTCAGATACACAAGAATCCAAAATGCTGAAATAGAAATAGACTGGAAGTCCTCTGCTGCTCTCTGTTGGCTGAACTTGAAGTTGCTATAGCTGTCAAATAAATGCAGGTGGGTAGTATAAAGTATAAAGTAGCATAAACTGAAAATACGAAAGTAAACACACACTGTAAATGTAAATTCCACCATTGGGAAAAGCTGCATTTCATAAAATATCAGTGTGTGTCCGAGAAAATATCTTATAATGCTGATGGTCCCTGAAGGCAACAATAGGGCAGTTCAGACTGTGGCCACGTGATGTCGCTGTTTCACCGCTGAGGCTGCAGCGTGACTGACACTGACTTGGTCCATTGAGTGTCAAGTCAATAAGAGTGAATTTAGTACATGACCGGATGTTAGGTAATTTACCTTTTAAAATAAAATCAACAAACTGGGAAAAAAAAATCAGTTTTAAACTTAAATACAATTTAATTGTTCAATAAACCCTACAACTATGTTATTATTAATTAATTAATTTATTATTATTATTATTATTATTATTATTAATAATAATAATAATAATAAACCCTTATAAAAACATTACAACATTATAAAAAACTCTTAATTTTAAGAGCATTTTAAAAGTCAAAAGATGTTCAATAAAAAGTTTTTATTCTTAACTTTATAAGTAAGACTAAGTAAGACTTAAGCCCTCAAGCCCAGCAGAGGATGTACTTCCTCCACCAGCTCAGGAAGCTGATCCAGACAGTACTTTGCAATCACTGACCTGGCCACTATCCTGGACTTGTACACCTCCAGAGTCAGGAAGTCCCGCAATCCCTGTGCAATAACCCTGTAGTACTAAAACACCCACTTACCTACAATTATAATAGTATAGTTTAAAACTGATATTGTGCAATAACATGCATATATAATATATAATATCCATGTGTGTCTCACTGGATATTGTTATTGGCATATTGTGTGTATTGGCCAATGATTGAGAAATTTTAACAAAATCACAATTTTTTTTTTTTAACAAAATAAATATAAATTGAGCTTTTAACTTTTATTCCGAAAGGTAGCAACCGGAAGTCTAATGACGTACTCTCCGCTAGCTTGATGCGCCTCGCGCGAGGTTCCTCCTCCCGGCTCCGAGCAGAAAAAGAGATGAAGCGTCTGTTTTCTCTGTCATTGTACGTTGTTGCACCGCTGCGGACAAACCTCACGGGACAAGACATGTCTCCAGGTAGGTCCGACATTACTGTTTTTTGTTTGTTTTTTTTTAAACACGTACGTTAAATTTCTCCCCCACGTTATCAACCGAAACGCTTGGTTTTGTTTTCAGATTTCTGTGCTGAATCATCTCTGGGGAAACGGAGTTCGCATGAAAACACAAACTAAAACACCAGCAGGAGCAGCAGCAGGGACACTCCGTTTACATTAGCTAGTTTTTAAATAGTATTTCCCCCCTTCCCCCCCCGACAGGTCATTCCCGCTAGCTTTTAGCCGTGTGTTTTTAATGCGAGTGAAACAATGGCTTTCTTCGTGAAAAAGAAGAAATTCAAGTTTCAGACTCATCTGACTCTGGAGGAACTCACCGCGGTGCCTTTTGTCAACGGAGTTTTGTTCTGCAAGCTCAGGCTGCTGGAAGGAGATTTTGCAGCTACTTCTACCAGGTAAAAAATTGTTTTTAGAGTCTTTTGGTGCAGTTAGAAATGATGTCTTCTCTATTAAAGACACTGAAATATTTTCTGCAGGAGGTTTTGGTGTTTTCATGGAGCGATATAGTGAATTTATTGACTTTTTCTTACACTTTATGGAGTATTTCCAGCTCCTAAACTTGTGCCTGGTGTGTTTATTATCTTACATATAATGATTTTGGTAACAGGATTGTTTTGTTGAGGGTTTTTGATGTTTTGTTTTGGTTTGTTTTGTCCCTCTTTACTATTATAAACATCTATAAGAGACGCTGATGCATCTGATATATTTTTATTTGGGGTTTTAAAACTATTACTGCTCTGCTTTAGGTCTGCAAGTGTTAAATGAATTATTCCTATAGTCTATGAAATGTCATGGCATCTTAAAGTTGCTCCATTCATCAGTCCAAAACTCAAAGATATTTAATAGAATATCATATATGATAAAGAAAAGTTGCAAATCTCATCTAAAATCAGAAAATATTTGACATTTTTACTTGATAAGTGGCTGAAATGATAAATTGATTATCAAAATAGTTGCATACTACTTTATTTCTGATGGATTATTTGATTCATTCACTAATCAGTGAAGCTTAATTATGGTTTCTAGCTTGTTTGTGGTGTGTTTATTTTGCTAAATTCAGTGATTTTTTGCAATGAAGAAAAAGGTTGTCTTTTCTTTTAGTGATATGAACGTGTTTTTCTGTTGCATCTTTGTAAACTTTGCTATAAAACCATCGTTATTTCGTCGGAGCTTTAAAGCTACAACTGTTTTGTTTGCATGGCACCAGCCTCAGTTTGTGCAGCTCCGCTCAGGCTGGACAGATTTTCTCTGAGTCAGATTTAAACGCTGGGTGTTGCCATGATAAGTGGTCTCTGTGTATCTGCACTGGCACCTCCACTGGATAACCAGACTAAACACAACAAAACCTCTCAAACCAGCTCGCACCGGTAAAAATTATCTCGTCTACTGGATCCAAACCTCCCTGAAAGCAACTTTTTTTTTTGCTGCAGAACTCCTTAACTGGTCGTTTTCCGATCAAACGTCTTTCCAGATTCCTCCTCCCTCGACCTTGATAACATCAGGAACTTTCATCTCCTCTCCCTTCCTTGTCTTTGATTCACTAGATGAGATTATACGGCCCTTGAAAGTCACTTCGGAAGCCTGTAACAGAGTTTTAACACTTGTTAAAGGGTGAAGATGGGAGACGGTGATGGTCTGGTGGCTGTTTCACCTTCGTAACCTCGTTGTATCTGCGAAAAAATAAACTGCTAAAAGAGTCGTTTTCTTACTCCAGTACATTGTTTATGCTCAACCTGCAGCACAAAGCCTTCTCTCTCTCTCTCTCTCTCTTACAGACTCTGACCTACTAAACTAACCTCAACTTGTAAAGCAATATGAGGCGTTATATTGTTAGCCAGCTGAGTGTTGAAACCCATTTCTCAGATGAAAGGAAGGACCTGATTTTTTTTCTCCAGGTCTGGCTTTGGATCAGGACTCAGGCGAGGAAAAGGTGCCCCGCTTCCTGCTCTTCATTCATCTCAGGGTGTGTGGAGTTAAAACAGGAACGAAAGGAGTCTGTGGTTGGCGTTAAAGCGTCTTAATCAACCTTATTCTTCCCCTTTTATTGAGGCTTTTCTTTCCCACACCAAGCTCGCACCACGTGTTGACGCAGGCCTGTTAAACTTTCCCCGAGCTGACGGACGCGTACGTGGGAGAACGTTTCCTCTGCGACCTCGGTAGAAAGCAGATCATCCTCTTTGTACGAGTGCGACCCCCCCCCCCCCCTGTTCTCACGTAGCATCATTCCAGCACAGAGGCTAGCAGCGGGAAAAGCAAACACACCGAAGAGATTGCCATCATCTCGATCACGTTCGTGGTCACTGCATGTTTTTCCCGCTTTCTTACCTTTCATCAGTGACACACAAACACTCCTGCGAGGCGGCCGAGGGGGAAACAGAGCCACAGATGTGCAGATAAACCTACACCGGCAACTCTAGATCATTTTATTCACCCACAGATTATTCTTTTCATCAGCTGTTCAGAAACTAAGCACAAATGCCCGTCGTGGATATTGGATTTCTTGCCACGAACTCTTGTATAAATATTTATGGTCCCCAGAGGATGAATCCTGTCAACATTGTTACTGGTGTGAGCTCTTTAGCTCGGAGCCCCGGTGCAGCCTCACAGAGCTGCTAGCATGTCTGCAGACTCAGTCTTGTTTAATTTTAGCCTGATGTTCATCACACTGAGCTGCACGGTGCAGAAGCCTGACAAATTATATTATACTTTGTTAGGTCAAAGTTTCTTCTTCTCTGTTCTAGTTTCCAGTCTTTGTTCTTTTAGTTTCTTCTTTGACACTAAAGTTTGACACTTTCTTGTGTCCTGATACTAAAACTTTGTGCTCACGATCCAGTGAGACGAGCTTGTTCTGCCTCCGGAGGATCGCACACTCATAGAAATGTTTGTTTATCAAAGTAAAACTTGTATTTACTGAGTAATAACAAACTAAATTGTCCCTCCCTGCTCCCCCTCCGCCTCAGGTCCTGTCCTCAGCAGCGTGGACAGCGACGTCTGAGGTCTCTGTTCTCTCAGAGGTCATTCTCCCCTCTGGAGGTTATATAACAACTCAGATTCCCTCCCTCCCTCCCATCTCACTTATCATCTCTGTGGCTGAAAACAAGGCCGTCTCAGAGGAGGAGGCGACGGCGCAGGGAGGCTCCCGTCATGGGGGACAGCGATTAGCGTCGCAGATCTGACAGACCGGGTCTTTGTACGGGGCCTTGCCTTGTTGTGGGTCGGGAACAGTGGGGGGAATTAATGACGAGCTCATTCAGGGACTGCGCTCCCTCCCGGAGTCCTTGCTGGCTCTGAGTGTGGCTGGAAGCAGAGAGGATCACATGCTGTGAATGTGACTGTCCAGCTCTCAGACCGATATGTCTGGACCAGTTCTGTTTGTCGTCTCCGATCTCCGCCAATCAGTGATCTGACAGAAAAACCGTCTGGAAAACATGTTTCATACTTCACACATCCTGCGTTCCTTCCGGCGCGTCGGTTGCGTGCACCTTCAAGAATTAATGCTAAATATCTGCACGATGCAGTCAAGCACACGAACAGAGGGGACATTATATCGGGAGGTGAAGTGAGGTCAGCAGTGAAAAGTCCAAATATCACGACTGCTGCTGTTTTTATTTTGACGTTTTCTCAACATTAACAGTTTCCTCCCCGAGTCTCACGAGGCTTAGTTAGTGTGACGTCTTGAAATGAAGTCTTGTTTTGTTTGAAGAGAAAAGCATGAAAATCCTCAAATTTGAGAAACAGGAAACGGCAAATGTTTTGGATTTTTCTCTGATAATGGATTTTGTTGCATGTGAAGAGAGAAAGTTGCACTAAACACGACTTGAGGACAAAATACTGACAACTGATATTCAGTCTGAAAATTAGATTAATCGTAACTTGTCTTGCTTTTTGATGATATAACGGACGGATGTCCCTCAGGACAGAGGACCTTTGTGCTTTGTCCTCTTGGCTGAACTTGTGGTTTTACAGTTGTAGTGATGGGACATGAAACAGTGCTGTGCATTTAAAACAATTGGACATGGCGAACACAAAAAGTCGCTGAAGGCTGAAGCAGAGTTACATAACGGCCTTCGTGCGTGTTCAGTTCTTCTTCTCAGAAATTCAGCCGGAAAAAACTTGAAACAGTTCTTAGAAGTTGACAAAAAAAACAAATTACTGAGTTTAAAAAAGCCTTTTAAAACAGTTAATCTTTCTTTTTCTTTTCTTCAAATGTAAGTGTCTATGTTTCTCTCACAAGGTGTTTTTCTTTTGCTAAGAGTAAGAAACTAAATTACATAAATTATAAAAAAAAAGGAAATCTCCATCCAGATCTATTGTTAATCAAGAGTAAAGTAAGTTAAAGTAACTTTTCTAATGGGTTTGTGTTGAAAACATGCAACGATGTACTCGTATCTGATTTTTGTATCAGCACAGGTTTCTAAGGCTTTAGTATAAACAGGCTGTAACCTGTTTGTGCTACCTTGCACAAAGAAAGCAACAAGCAGCTGCAAAGTTTAGATTAAGATTAGATTTGGAGTCAAGATATTTTGCAGATTTGAGAACTGGAATTTATTTTATTTTTTTTATCGTATCAGGAGCGATATCACCATTGGAAAACGTCCTCTACGTCCAGCCAGGTTTATAGTGAAACCAGCCGGTCAGATTTGCTGATAATGTGTTTTCACTATATGCAGCTTTAGACACCAGATGGTCTCCGTCCTGATTTGGCAGAAGAACGTGATTTTCACTGGAGCACGAGTTCAGCCTTCATCGGTTCGTTTACATTTTGGACATTTAGCTCATTTTGTTATATATATATATATATATATATATATATATATACACATACTGCTGCTGGCTGACGTTTGCAGAGCACCAACACTGCACGAAGCCGGTTTTTAAAAGAGGGAGAAGATACAACCACACCGACTTTACCGTGGGTGCAATCAGACGTATCTCTGATGCTGCAGAGGAACTAAGAGCCAAGGGAGGGAGATGGAGAGGAGTTTTGTATTTAAGGGTGATTGAGGTCAGAGAGGAGGAGAAGAAGAAGAAGAAGAAGAAGAAGAAGAAAAGTCTGAGTGAAATGTTGAGCTCTTAGAAGCTGCAGCGAGTGTTTCTGATGTGGCAGTGTGGACAGATTGTGTTCATTTCCTGTTCATATAACGATGTAACACACACACACACACACACACACACACACACACACACACACACTGTATTTTTCACGTGTCCAGTGAGAAGCTCTGAACCCCGCACTCTCAAACATATACAAGTACATAGTGTCATGTGAATCACAGGGTCAAATGAGACGTTCATGTCCAAAAAGATAAACAGTATAGTCAGGTTCAAAGGTCAACGTCTGTTTATTTTTTATCATTATCAAACACACCACGTTCTAACGCACTGGAATTTCCTCTAACGTACACACTCCGTACTCAGGGTGGCTACTTGCACTTGAAGAGAGAGAGAGAGCCTCTTGAATTCCTTATTTGTAAGAACCTGAAATGTGACACTGTGCTTGTACAGCATCGTGTCACGTTGTGAGACGGTGTTCGCAGGTTGTCTCGGCTTTTCCCCCAGTAAGAAGGTGCAGGATGTGGTTCTCAGGACCCTCCGGAGTACCGGGAACTTTGGGGTGGAGTTGGCAGAGCTTCCTGACTGTCTGCTGTCAGGCGTCACCAGCACTTGACTCGTCTGAGTAGTTGTAAATGGTCTTGTTGAAGTTTTGAAGTGAATCTTCGTCTTCTTCTTCGTCTTTAAGAACTCTTCTTCTCTAAGTGATTCTTCTTCTTTAAGTGATCTAATATTCAAAAACAGTAACGACTAATGTGAAACATGATGAAGGAAATGGCAGATTTGTTGTTTCTCTAAAAGGCATTTAATTTTTACGATATTTTCTTGCCTTTTTGTTTTCACAGTGAGTCGAGAGAGAGAGAGAGAGAAATGAACCAGGAACTTTCATTGGTTTCATCCCCTTGCATCATTTTTGAATTTTGCACTGGGACCATAATGGCTTCTTAAGCCCTGAAATGTTCAGTGCTCCCAAATAGACACACATGCCATTCTGCACATACCACACCAGTGTTATGGTTGTCGTACGCTCACATGTTCCACACACACAAGATAGGATGCACAAGATAAACTTTGCCTGGAAGCGCTGCCTTCATGTCATGCATTCAAGCGTCACGTTCCCCAAAATGTCGTCCCCAGTGTCTCTGCAACGAGCCGTGATGAACAAACCAGCCTGTTAAAAACCAGATTTAATCGACAGTAATTGATGCTGAAATGTTTTTATTTTAGCTCCATCAACAAATCGATGGTGTAGATCGACTGAAAATTAATCAACAACTATTTTGATAATCGTTAAATCATTTCAGTCTTTTTTTAAATTTTTTTTTATTGGAGAAAATCCTCTGATTTCAGCTTCTTGAATGTGAGAATTCGCTGTTTTTATTTGTCGTATATGACGGTAAATTGAATGTCACCACTTCAGGAAATTGAAGACATCTGGGCAGGGTTTAAACATACAAGAAGAAATTAATTGGCAGATTAATTGATTCAGGTTCGAATCCGACCCGGGTTCTTTGCTTCATGTCGTCCCCTCTCTCTCTCCCACAACTTTCCTGCCACTTTCCCACCATAACTATCACATTTAAAGGCAAAAAATAATAATAAAAATAATTTATGACAAAAATATTCAGTTCCAGCTTCTCAAATGTGAAGATTAGTTGCTTCCAGCTGTTTTAATGTTGTAAATTAAACTTAGTCTTTGGGTTTCAGGTTGTTGGTTGGACAAAAAACAGATTTGACAAACAGGTTTGTTGCTAAGTAACGACTTCGGCTCTGCTATGAACCATCCAATTAAAAAAACGTTGGCTTCGTATCGTGGCTTGAAAGATTTTAGGAACAAAGCAGAGAGTTGGTGTCTCATCCAACAGCCTGGAAACACAAGCGGGAACCCACCTCCGTTTTTTAAGGTTTTGTCAACCAAGTCATTTAATGACGTCATCGACAAAATGTATCTGCCGTGCTTTTTGCGTTCACCGGGTGCAACTGTGAGGGAGGGCGTCGCTTTTTCTCACCTGGTGGAAGCGCTTCAGATGTGAGCGGGGGGGTCTCACATTTGTCCTGAGAGTGGAGGGAAGAGCTGAGTGAAAAGGAAGGAAGGAGTCCCAGAGAGGAGTGGGTTTGTGGGGAGTGTCAGAAAATCGACCGGGACCGAGCGGATTCTCAACAGCTGTTTCCTGTTTTCATCTCACTTTTCCAGCCGTTAGCATTTTGGTGGGATGTGAAGGGAGGTGTGTGTGTGTGTGTGTGTGTGAGTGTGAGAGGTGTGGGGGTGTCTGGCATCTCTCCAGGTAATCAAAACGAACTCCCCTCTGTTTCGGGGGAAATTCCTGTGAAATTGATTGTTAGAGCGTCTCTCTCTCTCTCTCTCTCTCTCTCTCTCTCTCTCAGATTTGATCTTTTTATGTTGATGACAGAGCTGCAGCTGAAGTGGCTCAGGTCCCGTTGTTTCCCGCCTCAGCCGTCACACATGTGGAATGAAAACCGACCGAGCTCAGGGGCCGTGCATCCGTAGATCCCGTAAATTAGCAACTTCGATCGCAGCGATTTGAGATCAGAGCAGCTCCTTTATCACAATTAAAAATGGCTTTGTTGCTAAACTGACAAACGATTGATTATTTATAGATAATTGATTAACTATTACTCAGTTTTCAAACAAAAATGCTTTAACATTCACTGATTTTTTTTCTTCTATTTTGTAGCACCGAAAAAATCTTTGGGTTTAATTCTGTCGGTTGGACAAAACGTCCCTTTTGACTCTTGAAAATTGTGCTGGTTTCTGATAAACAATAATTGATTAAATAATAATTTAAACAATTGAGACTAATCAATAATGGACGCAGCCCTGCTGATAAGTATTTTGTTTAACATGGTACAATGAGAGTATCACTAAATTCTACTTAAAAAGCAATTTAGCTCAACACTCTTGTGCACCAGTGATTAGCTTATGTGGCTAACGTTAGCTACATAGGATGTTTTCCTGCGAGCTAGGTGGCGCTATAGCATGAAACAACAAGATAAAAAGTTGATTCCTTTTGCTTAAAACATCTACGACTGGCCGGTCTAATGTCCTCCACAGACGCCATGTTTGTTTATGACTGTGGTCATGGAAACGCTTTAAATTAGCTGTGTATTGAGGACCGAGGTTCAGCAGGGTTGGCCCGGACCAAGGCGCTGACATTTTCATTTGCGCTCCATGAAACGCTGGATCACATAATATCCACGGCCTCCGACCTCGGCGTCTGACTCGCGATGGAGTCGGAGATATTGGGGAAACTTCAGTCAGCGGCGATACCTCCCACACGATGAGAACGAACTACAGACACGTCGACAAACACAGCTGCCAGTTACATCAAAAATCTGATCCAGTATTAACGACAATTCAGCTCGTTTTAAAGCGGAAAAACGCACAATAACACAAAAATCTTACCCCGGCTAAACACCATTCTGCTGACATTTGCACATTTCATCCGATCTCCAAACCTTCAACCTGCAAAACTTGACAAAAGCTCCTCCAGAGCCACAGACTCCCGCCTTCAGTTTATTCCATAATAAATGACACAAATATAAGAGCGAAGCGTCCCACGTGTTGTCTGGTTAATTTGCTGTTTTATTTGCTAATTTAGCACCTGTTGAAAATGAGGCTTTTAGCCAAGTGTGACACATTAACGGTGGTGTGGATGAGTGCAGGACGAGAGGACTGGTTTTGTTTCCAGAGACAGAACACATGGTTGTTAGTGACAGCGAGGATCGACCCTGTGACCTTTTGGGTACAGGAACAGCCTCTCTGACTCCTCGCCTTCTCCTGCTGCCTGCTGGTCCGCCCTGACGTCAACCCCCCCCCCCCTGCAGGATCTATCTGCTTCCTCAGCACTCTGCTCTGGGGGCTGTTTATCTGAGCCCTCGATGTGACCCGACCCGGCCCGGGTGCTGTTTGTGTTTCTGCTGCGACCGCGGGCCCCCAGGAGCCTCGCAGCCAGGATGGGGGAGATAAGGGATCCCGTACCGCTGCATCGCTGACACGTTGAGTCATCACATGCTGGGGTGCCACGGGGGGGGGCAACTCAAATCAGGGACTTCGTGTTTGTGTTCGAGTCTGTCGGCTGACTTGTAGGGTTCGGACACAAGTCCAGCTCGTCTTCTTCAGTCTGAACCGAACTGGAAATGTTCACTTTGTTGTTGCATCTGTTGTGTTTTTGTTTCATATATTACAGACGCGACTTCTGCATTAGTAACACGGACTCGATTACTTCAGTGTCGTCCTGCCAGATTGCAGATTTTTGGCAGTGGGGAGAAGGTCAAAACAAATCTGATTCCACTTCCTGTAACTTTAAATTACATAACATCTTCCGAGCAGCTGTAAGTATGAGTGTTAAGTGGTTCACCTAAACCACTGCGGTCCTCAAAACTCTCTCTCAGGCTGCTTCACAGTGAAAAACTGGTTTCATCCGGAGAAAGAAACATGTTTTAAATGGAAGAAGTTCATCCTCAAGAATCCAAGATGAACTGCCCCAGGCGTGACTCATTTTCCTTTTTTAAAAAGAATATATGAATCAAACCAGGAAAGCCTCAGCGAGAACAACAGAGAGTTACAGACTTAAAAACACGGCACAGATAACACGGATCATCTCACAGTCATCACATTTAAACCACAGGTGTCTGATTGTCAGGTCGTAAATAAAAGTGACAATAAGAATCATCTAAAGATCACAACGTGTTAGATCAGAGAAGTAAGACCAGTTTAAAACTATGAAAAAAAGAGAAGTTGATTTGGGTTTTAATTTGAGCTTCTTCTTCTTGAACCATTAGCGTGAGGCAGAGATGCTGCATGAGGTTAGAGCGACAGGTGCACGCAGGTGATCTTAAAGAAAATGGGGAATTTAATTTGCTTAACAACACAAGCGACAGTTGAAGCACCTGATTGTTGTGATTTGTGTCAAAAATCAAGAGTCTTAGTCAAAAAAATCTTCACAAATCTGCAATAAACAGACGTGACACACACATATTTTTGTGTCTGAAACTTGCTGCCGTCACAAATAAACATCCATAAACACTCTTAGAAAGAAGACACTCCTTATGACTTAAGAACTTGCCTGAGAATCATCATGTTTTTGAGTTTTCTTCGCTGCCAATTTCAGCCAATTCAGCACGCTTGATTTTTTCCAAAATGTAAACAAATAAAACGGGACTCAAGCTCACACAAGATGTGACTTTTAGTTATTCTTGAAAAGAATCTCATGGGTTTAATTATACCGATATTCAAGCTCATTATATATATGAACAAAACGTATATAAAAAAAAAAAAGATAAATTCATCTTTTACTCTGATTCGGCAGCTTTTTTTTTTTTTTGTCCAATCTGGAAACACTGATGTTGAGCTTGTGGTTACGTCGCCCGCCGTAAAACCTCCATGTTTCACTTCCAGCTGGTTGTTGCATGTCATATCCCTCTTCCTCTTCTCCTTTTTTTTTTTCCTGTCTGTAATCTCGTTTCTTCCTCCTCTGCTTGATCCTCTGTTCCTCAGCTCTCCGGCTCTTATTTGTTTTCCTACCACTTCCTAATCCACCCTGGATGTTATGTGGCCACATGAATATGTTGTTCCATAACTTGTTGGCTGAACCTGCCTCCGACTCTCGCCCCCCCCCCCCCCTTTGCTTTAATTTGCGTGTAATTGTTGATGATGTAGGAATTTGAACCTGTTCTGCTTCTGCTCTCACTGAACATCAGTAAATATAAAGGGATTACATCCTCCAGCTGGGGTGGGGGGGTCGTCCCGTCTGCAGATTGTTGCTCTTCTCTCTGTCGTTTTATGATCTGTGACAGAGATAACGGTAGCAGTTAAGTCGTTGTGGAAGTACCACGTTTTCTTCTCCATCAGTTTACTCTGTTTTCAGCTGCTGGAAATCATGTGTTTTTTTGGTGGTGGGACACAGCAGTTTTCTGTTTGAAATAACACACACACACACACACACACACACACACACACACACACACACACACACACGCACACACATATATATATAAAGGCACAATGATGGCCTGTGTGTTAGTTGTTCCTTGCAGGCGTTATCATGTCGGACAGTTTAGCAACAGGTTACAATTTCAGTCAAGTTGTTGGACGCCTTGAATTGTTACTGACTGGTTTTTGGTAATGATTCAGTCAATCGATTGGATGATTGACAGAAAATTAATCTGCAACAATCTAGAAATTGTTCAGGTCATTTTTGCCCTTTTTCTCTGATTTGTATCGGTGTAAATTGAATATCTTTTGGATTCTGAATAAGACTGTAATGATATGCACAAAAAATAAAATATAAAAATGATGTGATTTTTGTTTTTGTTGGAGCTTGTACCAAACAAACAAGTTCCTTTACGTGCAGAGAATATGATTTGTAGGTCACGGGCGTCTCTGTAGCACCACAGCGCTTCGTTTATGGTATTTTGTGACGCGTTTTTACCTCTACGATTTAGATATTGCACTTGGTCATCTTGCGATTTTGATAATATTTCGATTAATTGTTCAGCCCTAGTTTTGAAGTCGTGGTCGACAAAAATAAGCATTTTGAAGACGTCACCATGGAACGATTTTTCTCTATTTCCTATTTATTGTTCTGCAACTGACGATTAGTTTCCTTATTGATTAATCTGCCAACTATTTGTTTTAAATATAGTGGAAAAAAAGAAACTTTCCAAGGAGACCGAGGTTTTCTACCAAAGATAATTAATGACACAAACAAGCAGAACATCCTCACATTTACAGCCTGGAACAAGAGAACGTTTCATTATCTTTGCTTTGAAATGTCTGAACCAGACAATTATTTTCCTGGTGATTGACTAATTGTTTCAGCCCTTCATTGCATAAAGGATGAACTGTCGCCTCCTTAGCTGAGTCAGACTCAGAGTGTTGTGTTTCACTGAAGAGGGATGATTTTTCACGTGCAAGTTGTCGTCACGTCGGAGCTGACACAGTGTGACAGTCGTCTTTGTCGTTGAGATCTGAGTCACATGCGAGAGGCAGAAAGTCAGAGTTTCGGATAATCAGCCGCAGTGTGAACAGAGCCAGAAGTTACAGCAGTCAAAAGCACCGAGCTGAGGGATTTTTCTGTTGAATGTTACACTCCTGCACAAAGAGGGAAAACGCTGAGAGTGAACAGAGGAGGTGCAAAGGTTGCAGATGAGATTAAAAAACACACGGCGCAGGGCTTATAAAAACGTCCGAGGCTGAAAGCGAGAGTGTGAGTACGAGCGTCCTCCTCCTCCTCCTCCGAGCTGCTGGCAGAGCGGCGGTGGGTTTGAGGAGTGTGCGGTTTCCATGGAGCCTGAACAAAGCCATCTGGACTGAGGAATGCGGTTTGGGAGCGCTCCCCGTTACACACTGGAGAACCAGTGGCGTGGGGGGGGGGGGTTCCTGATAAGAGCTGAGAGAGCGTGTGCGTTGTTGTGGTTCTACTCTTCTGAGAAGCTCATTTGTTTCCAGGGATAGATGGACGAGGGGGAAAGCCAGGAGGAGAGTTTCACCTCTTTTCTCTAAAGTGTTTCTTAAGGAGCAGGAGTTTAGTTTAAAGTTAAAGAAGGTTTATAACATGATTTGTGACTTTTTTGGTTTTGGTTTTTTTAATCTTGTTGTGGGATTTTTGATTAAGCAAGCTCCTAGTTGCAACAGCAGGAACAGGGATTGATATATCAGTTTTTTTTGTTAATCATTTTGTCAAGAAATGTCAAACAGATAACACAGTGCAAGTTGCAAGAGCCAAAAGTGACTCAGTTGCTCATTTTGCCCAAACAACAGTCAGAAAAACCCTAAATATTCAGTAAGTAGTAAGTAAGAAGTAAAACTTTATTTAAAAAGCTGTAATCAAGCAAATATTTAGTATTTTTACTTTCATTTTAGCTCCATAAAAAGGCAAATAAGAAAGAAAACTGAGACTGTAACAGGCTGTAATCATGTTTAATACAACACCTGACGATAAATAACCAAAGGTGTCCTCAGTGAAAGATGTTTAATTGCATTAAAAAGCTTTAATGTTCAAGATTTTAATAGTAAAATGTGTAAATTCACTCATTGCACAACCAAAGCAAAGCCACATAAAACTGTGAAATGATCTGACGCGGTTGGAGGAAGAGAAAGAAGGAAGAGGAATAACGTGGTAGAAATCACACAGCACATTGTGGAGAGACGGTGGATAATGGTGAATTAGATGAGGGGGGGGAGGGGAGTGTGAGGAGCAGCTGCTGCTAGTTTGTACTACAGACTGTGTTTGTGTTGTACATGTGTCATTTGCACCTTCTGTCTCACACAACAAACCTTAAAACTGCAGTAACGACACATCTACACAAACAATGCTGACATTCAGATTGAATCATACTATGATGATTGTAGCTGCATTAATTACATGTTTCCTCCTGGCAGCTGGAGTGGAGGATGGAGGACTCTGGTTGTGTAGTTTACGATTAAAGCATCTGTCAAAGGAGTAAATGTAAATATAATCGATCTGATGAGCTGATCGTACCAACACTTTTTTTTTTTCCATAGCTGGATTTTTCAACAACTTAAGCTCAGATAGTCGTGAACTTTTGATGTGAACCAGGACTCACATGTCTAAAGGTCTCTGTCCATGTGTAGTGTGATTATAGATCAGCTCTAGCTTCTATATTAATACTGTGAAAGTATCAAAGCCTCAGTCCACAGAGAAATGCACACAGCCTGTATTCAGAAACTGAGCCTTAAAACCAGCCGTCAGGACTTCTGGAACTTTGTGATGTCACAACAAAGCAGTCACCAAGCCCCGCCCACCTGGACCCACCATCCAAACCTTGCAGGATTTGGTTTCTCTGAGTGTTTTTACCTGAAATCTGCTATATTTTTTATTGGATCAGTCAGAAAACAGTCAGCCAATCAGAAGAGAGGCTCAGAGCCTCCGCTCTTCTGATTGGCTCACCGACCTGTTGTTACTAGAGCTCCAGAGAGAAGCCTGAGAGAGGAGATGTAAAACTACACTGAGATGGTTTTTATATCTTCTGATGGATCAAAACTTCAAATAAAACACAGAAGAAGAAGAAAATATGGAGCTTTAAATTTCTTTTTGTTCTTTACAAAAATGCATAAAATATATATACATATATATTAAATCTGCTGAGCACATTTATCGTCATCGCTCATTCTGATTCTCACCACTCCATGACCTCCGGAAGATAAACTTCAGGACCGGGAATTTAAAATATAAATGTCTTCATGAATCACAGAGTGGGAGCTCGGATTGTGTCTGCGATGGAAAACCTTCCCTTCCTTCCTGACGTGCTGATGACTGTTGATGTAGCGATAGCAGCTAAACATCATCTGTTTGGTCAAACTCTGTATACACAACGCACTCATGTTTCTCTGAGGTCGCCGGCTTCATCACAAGCTTCATAAAAAACATTGACACATTTATTGAGTTTTATTTATTTACTCTGTCTTTAATTTACTGACTGAATGTTTCTTTTAATGTTTTCTTTTCCTTTGTATCCATTTTATTTTAGATTTGGAGGAATAATTGAAATGATAATAAAAGGAATAATAAAATCTTGATGCTCTAATGTAGCTGCTATAAAAATAGCTCCTCAGCGCTTTAATCTCTCTTTTGATAAAACTTCCCACCTTCACATCTGAAGTGCGATCACACCCCGACATGAAGCGTGTGATTTGTATGTGCTGCAATTAGGGAGGCGTCACGCAGTTTTAAGTGACTCCAGAAACATTCGTCTGTTCAGTTGATCTACTTCGTCTCCTCGGCGCGACGTTGGACTGAGTCCAGTGAAAGTTTCCAAAACGAGCCGTTTGCCATTGAGGAGCCGGAAAAATACTTTTTTCTCCTCTTTCTCTAGTGACTGACGGAGCGTTTACAGTAATTATGAGGCTCTTTGACAAGACGGTGATTAACTTGAAATGTTTGGTTGACAAAATGATGGTCATTCACAGAAACAGTGTAGATTCTCATAACTTAGAAATAAGGAAGACTAATCTGCAGGTAATGACTTTCTAGTGATTTTTCTCAGCTGTAATTGGTACGTACCAACTTGAGACATCCTAACTTTGTTTTCTTGAGCGTCTCCCTGTTTTAGCATCACAGACATTTATAATTAACTAAAAATAACCCAGTAGGATCACTGCTGCTCACAGCGACAAACTCATTTTTAGCCTTGTTAGCACTTTGGCTCTGTGTCCTCCACTGAGCTCCAGACTAATATATCTCAACAGCTATTATAGTGTCCTGTGTTGTTTTCCAGTAGAATGAACATGATGGAATATTTTTTTGACTGTTTAAAATCAATCTGTAGCGACCCAGCGAGGCCAAATTGTTCTAAATTCAGGCTAAATTCAGTGTTTGACTTTGGATGTTTGAGAGATCAATGGAAAAGACACGTCCTGATCTAAAATGCAAAAAGAGTAGGGATGCAGCTCATGATTATTTTCATTATTGCTAATTATTTTCTGCATTTTAAAATGTCAGAGTTGGTAAAACAGTTCCCTGAAGCCCAAGGCGACATCTTTAAACTGCTTGTTTAGTTCAGCTAGCAGCACAAAACCCAAAGAATGAAGATAAATGTCTCATAGGACAAAGAAAAATATAAAATCCTCACATTTGGCGAAGGGGGAATGCAGGCAAGTTTAATAAAAATGTTTTGTTTGGAAAATAAACAGAATATCAAAATAGTTAAAGCTCCTCCAGTGTAAAGGTCTGTGTCCATGTGTAGTGTGATTATAGATCAGGTCTAGCTTCTATATTAATACTGTGAAAGTATCAAAGCCTCAGTCCACAGAGAAATGCACACAGCCTGTATTCAGAAACTGAGCCTTAAAACCAGCCGTCAGGACTTCTGGAATTTTGTGATGTCACAACAAAGCAGTCACCAAGCCCCGCCCACCTGGACCCACCATCCAAACCTTGCAGGATTTGTTTTCTCTGAGTGTTTTTACCTGAAATCTGCTTTATTATTATTGGATCACTCAGAAAACAGTCAGCCAATCAGAAGAGAAGCTCAGAGCCTCCTCTCTTCTGATTGGCTCACCGACCTGTTGTCACTAGAGCTCCAGAGAGAAGCCTGAGAGAGGAGATGTAAAACTACACCGAGATGGTTTTTATATCTTCTGATGGATCAAAACTTCAAATAAAACACAGAAGAAGAAGAAATTATGGAACTTTAAATGTTATTTTTCAGTAAATCCAATAAGTATTCAACCTTTTAACTGATTAAATCACCAGCTGTTTCAGCTGTAACATGTAGGGCAGCAGAAAATTAGATTTTGATGGGAGTCCCGTTTTAGCAACTCGATACATGTCACCAGTTTTTTATTAAACGAATTAGGATGCATCTTTTTTTAGGTCCTTGCAACACAAACCTACATTCCTGCTTCTTTCTCGAGCTGCTGCTGCTTCTGTGTTTCTGTGGCACGTCTTTGGAATTCGTCAAACTGCCATTCACAGTAGCTTTTGTTTTCAGAAACAAACAGATCAGTGACCCGGTCTGTTTTCACACAAACTGCTGTGTTCCCACACGTTAACCAGGATGTGTGGATACTTAACTGTTTTCCACTGACATTTCTGACGAGGCAAACCGTGTTTTCACAGAGGCCTGGGGACCATTGTGGACTTGTTTCCTTGAGAGGTTTTCTTGTCAGTAAAGCAGGAGGGGGAAAATCCTGAGAGACAAACCAGTTTACATGCGGATAATGACGAGTGTGAGGTCACATGAGCGGCTGCATCCACCCGCTAAATTACTACAGGAGCGAAGGGAAGAACAAAAGCCATGGGAATCTGCTCCGAAATCCAGTTAGTTTTGGAAAACCTTGCTCATGACATGTTTTCTCAGTGTTATCCAGATAAATTTGATCCTCAGTGGACGCACCGGTCACGAGGCTGTGAGATAGTCATGACATAACTGGAAAAAATGTGTTGTTCTGAAGTGGGAGAATAAAAGGGAATCTGAATTAGACGCTGCCAAGAATGTTTGGGTTTGACCTAAATGTCCCGCTCTGTGTATTTTTTACGCTCTTTTACATAATATGTTTGACCGTCACTGTCGGTTATCGTCTCAGCTAATAGAAAACCTGAGTCATATTAACCATTAACCAAAGTCTGGAGATCAGGAAGTGAGGAGTAAGCAGAAAACAAAGACTTATGTGTTCCTGTCTTTTGTGTTTGGTTTTTTTTTCTCCTTGCAGAGAGGAGGTTCAAGAAAACTGCGTTCGCTGGAGGAAGAGGTTCACGTTCGTGTCGAAAATGAGCGCCAACCCCCACACGGGCGTCCTGGATCCTTCTGTGTGCAGGGTGTCAGTCAGGAAGGTACGACTCTCAAATCGCCCTCCTCGAGTTCAGAGATAAATTTAAATCAATAACAATGTCTTAGAAAGTCTGGGAATCCGAATCTGCACTTCAGTTTTGTGTTTAAAGGCTCCAACTCATGATTCTTTTCATCACTGATCAAACTGCTGATTATTTTCTTCGTTAATTGATTAATCGTTTGATGTGTTAAAGTCTTATTTTGCAAATTCTTACATTTGAGAACCTGGAGCCATTAAATATTTGGGTTTTTTTGCTTGAAGAATTGCTTTTAATCAATTATCAAAATAGATTAATGGACTAACTGTTGCTGCTGTAATATTGTGGATGTCTAGATTTCATGTAAGTTGTGTTTAACCAATTAGACAGGACCTACCTCACATTGAAATACAGTGAAATTATGTTTAACCCATAATTATATGTAACCTAAACATCTAAAGGAAACTTTTTTAAACCCCCCTCCCCTTGGAAAACACCTGCAGAAACCCTGGTAGACTCGACCAGACCAGGACGTGTAGTTTTACCAAATCGGCGCCTTTTGGGAAGAATGTTTGTATGAAATGATTTCTAGAGCTGACTTGGAAGAACATAAATATAAAACGATACCCTTTTATGTACCAAAAACAAAATGTACAGACTGCATCCAGAGGTTTGGAGAGTTTTTCTCAGAAAAATGCAGACTTGATGCTTAATCTCCCATGTGAACGCCGCGGTCCCGCTCTTTAATTTGCTCCCTGTCGTCGGGGCCCTGTAATTGGAGGCCGAATATAAAGTTTGGATCGGTTGAATAATTTGGTTCATCACTGTCTTCCTGTTTTGTTTTTTTGTTTTTATGTTTTTCTTTCCCCTGCAGGAGCTCAAAGGAGGAAAAGCGTACACGAAGGTAAGAGCTTGTGTCTCCTTCTCGGCCGCCTCGACTCTCACCCTCATAAACACACAGCAACAGTTACAGATGAGCTCGTGTCGGCCTTAATGCCACGTCGTGTAAATATTAGCATTTCTCGCAGCGCTTTGAACGAGGGCCTGCCGGCGGCCGGACACGAACATTAATCAAAAAAAAAAAAAAACTTCTCACATTTACCCGGAATCTGCAAAACATCCTGCCAACACCTCTCGACCCGCCGTGGTAGCGGCTCCTGACGAGATGAGTCATGTTTCGTGGAATGAGACTGCCAAGGTCGAACCCCCTCGCGGAGATGAACGCCTCCCGCCTCCCGTGGACGTTGTTGCCCGACAGGAACAGTTTCCTCTGTTTTTTCGCCCCGTTCTCCTTTTAGATTTCCTTCCAGCTAAATTTACCTCGCTTCCCTCCTTAGAAGTCGGCTTCCTTTTTAAATACACACCTACGAAAACAGAAGCTCGCCCCCCCTGCACCCCCCAATAAAGAAAGGGAAACCCGGAGAACGGAGAATGGGAACCTTTCTCTGGAGAGAGTTAATTTAAAATAACATCACAGACGCTTGCTCAGACAAAGGCCGTTTCCACACGGCAAGAGGCTGCGAGGTTTGTTTTAGAGATAAAAGTCGTGTAGACAGTCGACTTATCTGCGTTATCTGGGGCTGTGGAGAAACTTCTGACCTACACTTAGTGGGTCAGAGGGGTTTCAAATTGTGCAGAATCACATGCTCGGAACATTTCAGCTTTTTATAGGCTCCAAGAATGATGGTGCCTTCAGATTAAACTCAGGTTTTAGACGAGGGAAGTCGAGGACTCTTTGTTTTAACAACGTCACCGAGATGTTCATATGATTATAATGAGAGTTAAATCTACCCTTTACGTTTGGATTCAATTTCAAAAGTCTGAAATTTGTAATAACGACAGCGCTGATGCGACACGAGTGCGGCTCTGTATTAAGTTTAAGTTTTTGTGAAGAAGGCAGTTTGCTGACATGTTGATCTTTATTAGTTTATCAGTTAAAATACGTGTCAGGAGTCATGAGTGTGCAGCTCTCCCTGCCTTTGAATGAAATCAAAATTAAATTGGATTAAATTGAAGCACATCATACACAAGAAAAATAGCCACAGTTGTAATTTAATTAAGTGCAAAGGAAAGAGTTTCTTTTTACTCTCGTCCCTCTTTCTGTGATTCTTTCTCTCCTTCACTTTTATATATTGCCTTTTTTCTAACAGCATAATGAGGCTTTCAGTTTTATTCTATATAATTCTATGTTGTAAGTGACCACAGTGAAATACAGACACATTATAGTGTGGCTATTGATTGTATTGTGTTGTACGCAAAGATACGAGCCGATGGGTGTGAAGACTATAATTTCATCCGTTCAGTCGTTTCCAAACGGGAGACCGTTCGTCTTCCTCTGGCCTTCCTCCCGTGTTTTTAATTAACTCAGGTCACTGAGGCTGTAAGTGGTTAAATCACCGCGGCACCACAAGCTGTCCACCCACAGACATGCGAGCTCTCGAACTGTTCACCTGCTCCCTCTGTTTCTTCCTCTCTCACTCACGGTCTGGTTTGACGTTCGACGTGTGGTTTTTTTTTCTCTCTCCGTCATACACTATAAAACTTCAAAAAGCCTGTGAAGTTTACGACGTGCGTTCGCTCCGTGCGCTAATTGATGGGCGTTGCAGAAATAAGTGCCAGAAATAAACGAGGCCCTCCCATCAGCGAGTCTTCAATTAACCGTCTTCTGCTCTTCACCCCCTCAGCTGGGCTTCACGGACCTCAACATGGCGGAGTTCGCCGGTTCTGGCTCCACCGTGCGCTGCTGCCTGCTGGAGGGATACGACACCAAGAACACACGGCAGGACAACTCCATACTGAAGGCAAGGACACGGGTGTCGAGGAAGGAAAACGCAACTCGTGCCGTGGAAAAAAAAAAAAGCAGAAAAGAAGAAGAAGAAATTGAATTTTATGAGAGAGCGTAATCTGAAAAACTTTTCAAATTAAAAGCCTTGCCCTTGCGGAATAAAAAATGGAATTTTAATGTGTCATAAATTTTATAGGCTCTGGTGCCTGAAGCAAGGTTGATCATTAACTCTTGAGACTATGACCTTTGACCCTTGACCTTTTTTCATTGATTGTTTCCACTTCATAAATTCAGTCAGAAGCAGCCAGAGAGGAGACATCGGAGATGCGTCGTCCTTTTGTCCTGTAAAACCAGTGAAGGGCTTTTGGTCTCTGTGTGAAAATGAAAGTATGTTTTACTCCTGTAGTTCCACCCGGAGCTGAATTAGTGGTCGATTTAATTGATTTGTTATTTGTGATTCCCTCTGTCGAGCCTCTCACTTTGAGGGTTTGCTGCCTTTCTTTGTCTCATGTGACAGTAAACTGAATATTTTTAGGTTTTTTTTTTACTGACAAAAACAACAATACAAGGCTTGCTGAAGTCATATATGTTATAGATGAAAGGTTTAATCAGTTGATTGAGGAAATAATCAATAGATTTACTGATATTTGAAAAAAAATTGTTAGTTGCACCACAGGAAAATCACCATTTATCCATCTGTGTTGATAAGACACAAGCAGCTGAAACATTTAAATGCCTCTGTGGGTGAAGGAGCTCAGGAGCTCAGCAGCGCCACCCGGTGACCATCGGCCCAAACTGCTCTTTATTTTAATGAAGCCAAGAAAAAAGTCCTGAGCAGTTTTGCCATCTCACTCCCCCTGGAAGTCTTAATACTGTGCAGTTGTGCGTCGCTCATGCGTCAGTGAGCTTACTGGGAATTTACTCCGACCCCCTCCAGCTACTTTTTTATTATCGGTGAAGCAGCCAACAGACTGTAGCTGAAACACGCTCACTGTTAATGCTCAGCAACACAAATACAGGGCAGTGGTTTATTGAGTTTATTGGGTTTGAGCTGCTGTTTTTTGGTTTTGCAGCTTCACATGTTGAACCTTTTTTTTTTTTTTTCCAGATTTGTTCTCAGATAAACTGAACTCGTCGGTCGGCCGGTGATGATTTTGTATCGGACTCTGTGATAAGGACAGAGAAACAGTGATTTGATTTCATTCTCAGTCTGTAGATTTAACCGCCGTGCAGGAAAACAATCAGGTGTAGAGGAAAGGAAACAGGAAGTGATGCTGCACAAAAAGGGCAGCAATTTCACAACAGTGAAACAGAAAGAAATTTTGATAAATGGATTTGAATTAACCACTCCTTCAGAGATCCTCTTTCTTGATATTTGACTTTGACACGTTCAAGACTCTGAGATGTTCGTCCGAGGTTCATAAAGATTGTTTTTGTTGCTTACAGGTGATCATCGGGATGACCCTCCTGTCTGGAGACCCGTGTTTTAAAACGTGAGTAGTTCAACTTTACATTGAGGATGTTTCTCTGTGTCACCGTGATTTCTAACGTAGATGTTTTTTACGATCCTTTTATTATGGAGGTTTTAAACTTGATTTTTCTTGTGTCACTTTCGTTTTTTCTATTTTGTGTTTTCTGATATTTGGTCTTAGTTAAAAACAAAAAAGAAAAAATTCTGGACTTTGGGAAAATGATGCATCTTATTTGTTCGTCCCATGTTGGTCATTACAGTTACATGTCAGGCACCATGTTTTATGCAGGTATTTATTTATTTATTTTTGTATATTTCTAACTTTTTAATCAGTTTTTTTGAACGTGCACAACCTCTGTTCTCCTCTGTCCTCTGTCGCTGCAGTGACTCAGTTTCCTCGTGGTCAATAAAAGTCATCTGAGTGGAGCCAAGCTAAGCAGAGCTGCAGCCGTGTGCTCATTTAATCTTGTTCCAGACTGATAAGGCGTGTTTTGTTTTTTTTTCCTGCAGGCCTCCCAGCACGGCAAAGTCCATCTCCATCCCAGGACGAGAGCACACCCTGCAGCTGGACTGTAAGGGGGAGGGAACGGCGGAGCCCGGGCCGGCCGGAGGGGTTTCTCTGGGCCGATGTGCCAAACCTCGACCCTCCATCATCAGCTCAGGTACAACTCAGCAGAAAGTATCTGTACTTTAGTTTTAGTGGTGGGGTTGAACTCTGAACACAGGTTACATCTTAGATCTGGGTCCAAGCTGATAAAATACCTTCTCTTCAGCCAGCGGTTCCCAGACTGAGAGGAACAAGGTTCACAAGACGTATTTAGACAGAACAACGTTGTTTAACTTTTCCAACTTTCCAAGTTCTTACTTTTACGTTTTTCATTTGCAAATTTAATTGTTATTTGTTGATATAAATTTATGCACAAAAAGAATTTATTTTATTTATCTAGTTAGTTAGACCCTCGTTAGCCACTGTGTTATAACATTGGATCCTCTACTGGATAAATAAAACTTAGACTGTGGGATGAAAAAGCTCCTGGATCCATTTCAGAAAACTTAACAAACATAAGATTCTTGCAAACAAGAAAGTCACAGTGTTTTATCCTTGTGTAAACAAATACAATCTTAACTTTTTGAAAAACATATTGAACCAGTTACATGTGTCCACTGCTTGATATTTAACTGTTTTAAGGAATTAAATGTTTTTGGCTTCTTATAAATGTATAAGTCATTTATTAATTACATCTTCTTTTTTTTGTCTTTTAAGAAAGATAGTAGTAAAGTATCTTGAGTATCTTAATAATAATCGTTGGGTTACAGCTGAGCCAGAATAGATTTGATGAGGGATTCAGAAGGATTTGGATTTGATTTGCTACTGGATTAAGAACCAATAAAGTGGCAGTGACTCCTTAACTTATTCCCAGATACAGTGAGTTCAGATCAAATATCGTCCCATTTGTCTCATTCATGCCTCAGTGTTTCAGATTATTCAACTGCCAGAACTCAACTGCTACTAAACTCTTCAACGTCCAACCAAAGCTTTCTTAAATCACTTTTCCTGTGTTTAGAACTGATATGAAAAATAAATCCCAGTAAAAATGATGTCTGAAAGACTTGAGATTAAAAGGAGATGAAGCGGTCTTGAGACTGGACTCCAGCTCAGCCAGATGTGTTTCATAACATGAGCCAAAACTTCCTGGAACAAGTTCTTTAAAAAAAAAAACTCACATGGAAAACTAGCCGACAATGTTTAGGATTTGTTCAGTTTAAATTAAAATGAAAAACGAAACCTGTTTTTTGTTCCAACTTGGAAAACGACTTGAAAGGCTGAGGTCGTTCACAGCAGCAGAACATCTGGTTCAGGAGTCGGTCTGAAAAAAAAAGAAAACAGCTTCTCCATGTGAGAAGGGAGGGGGCGGCAAATTCTCTGCCACAAGCCACGAACATCCAAAGGCGAATAATGTTTCATGACAAACAAAAAATTAGTTTTGGAAAGCCGTTAACTTTGACCGACTGGTTGGAGGGAAAACCTGCCGCGGTCGTAAATTACGGCGTCTGTCGATCAGAAACCACCGAGTTCTGCGTCTCTGCCGTGAAGGTAACAGAACACTGTCCGATCTCCCAGAGGAACACACTTCAAGACAACGTGAAAACATATGACGGTGGTGTTTTCTTTTTCCTTTGTTGCCCTCAGGTCTCCTCGACGAATCAGAGGTGAACCACAACCAGTTCGGTTCTGCGGAAGTCTTCCAGTCCGGTCACTCTCGTAACTCCAGCTACGCCAGCCAGCACAGCAAGATCTCAGGTACGACGTTCACCGACCCTCCCCGTCATGTCTTTTAATAATCCAGAAAAGCCTCTTTTAGGAAACTGAACACTTTATTTACTTGTTTATTTTTTATTATTTTAATCCAAATTCTCGGATAAATTCCTGCTGCTGCACATTTATACTGCACTTAATTCTCCAGTGTTGGAATGATTGGCTGAGTAGCGTCACCTGCTGAAGCACCTGTCGAAATAGAAAAACACTCCGCCAAAATAATTCTCAATAATCTGGAGGTTAATAGGTCGAGGTCGGGAGAGAATGTAGTGGTTGTGCCTGGTTGGTATTAAGAGCCCAAAATGAAACAGCCAGGAGGATGACGCAAGCCAGGGTGGGCCCAAGGATTCATGTCGTCGACACTAAACTCTGACCCTGACCCGAGAAAACCAGATTCATCGGTTCTCCATTTCTGGTCCTGGTCTCTGATTTCCCTCTTGTGTCCCTGCTCCTCCCGCAGGCTACAGCACCGAGCACTCCTGCTCCTCCAGCCTGTCGGACCTCACGCATCGCAGGAACACCTCGACAGGAAGCAGCACCTCCGGGGGCCTGGGCTTCAGCGCCGACACACCCGCAGAGGGCGACAAGGACGCCGGACGTCCTGAGAGACCTCCTCGACCCCCGCGGCCTGTCTTACCCCCGAACAGGCTCCCTAGGTACAGACACATGTTGTCAGTGCCCCTGTCATAGGATCGTGAGGGTTTACATTCAACACGTGTAACGTCCTAGTTCAGTCCTGTTCTAACTACATCTACTGTTGTGTGTATTTCAGGAGGAAGCAGGACTCGGTGGAGAGTCACCCCTCCTGGGTTAATGACACCCGCATGGACGCCGACGACATCGTGGAGAAAATTGTCCAAAGCCAAAACTTCGCAGATATCAACAACACTGAAGGTAAAGTGAGAGTGAAGATCGCTGCAGAGAAGCGGCTCGCAGGTGACGCAGCCCAACATGAACTAGACTTAGAAGAACAACCTCAGCAGTGATTATTTTACAGCTCAGAACAAGAAGAAAACAAACGCAGCTAGAGCAAAAATACCGAAGGGTTTTAGTTACAAGAGAGTGGACTTTGTCACGAGGCTGCTGAAACACAGCCAAGATGTTAAATCTGCAGTTAGGTCATAAATCACAGTATGAAAAGAGATTCTTTCACACGTGAATAAATCTGTGTCCATTTTAGTTTAAGAGTCTGTTCATGACGACAACAAGCAGGTGAAGCAACTTCACAAATGCCAGACTACACGTTCTGTTTTCTTTGTGTGGAAAGTTGCAGGCTGCAGCTTTTGTACAAGATGTTTATAAAGTGTCATAACATCAGCAGCTCCACATTCCTGTTACGTTCCCAGAAAGCGTCCAGGGATATAGGCAAGTAACAATATGGATAAATAAAACAAGAACCGTGCAAAGCAGACAAGACACAGGAAAACAGATTCAGCAGTAAGGAAACAGGAGGTCATGCTTGATCAGATCCAGTTCATGCAACGAGTGTTTACAGTTGGGCGGAAAGGTTTTAGGGAAGGAGGAGACACAATGTGATTTTAAAAGCGGAGATAATGGCGCACCCTGCGTCCTTTTCTCACCTCCAAACAGCTGGTCGGTCACTGTGTGAAGCGGGTTTAAACTGACTGTCGTTATTTTGGAAAATGGACGCCGGTAAGTAGTGGAAGGAGGTGTAGGGGTTCTGACGGAATATATACCGGCCCCTTCAAGGCGGTTTTCTCCCAGAGGAACGTGGGACTGACCAGCAGCTCAGAAGAGAAGAGAAGCCGAAAAAACTTTGTGTCAGAGGGAGGCGTCTGTAGCGGGGGTTTAATGGACACCAGCAGTGATGATATCGCTGGTGTGAGACGGAGGCCATCGCTCCTCAACATGGTCTCCTCTGTTTACAGTGAATCTCCTCGTGTGAAGGTTTTACACGCAGCTTTCAGACATCAATAACGAGCCGTCGCGGCTTGTTATTGATGTCTGAAAGCTGCGTCTGTGACTGCTGCACCATCTTTGGGCTGAGCTCTCCTTCACTTCCCCAGCTCTGTGCTCCGTCACCTTTTATTGCCCGTGTGTTGATGCTTCCTGGTTTCTGTCAGCCGCTGCCGACTCCAGGGTTCCTGCAGGTCGTTGAAAAGTCTTAAAAAGTCTGACATTAAAACAAAGGAAAAGAAGGTTTAAATGTCTCATATCTACTGTGGATTTCTTGTAGGTTTTAAATTTACTGATAGTGTGTTTAAGACTGGTAGAAATAATAATAATAATAATAAATAAAAATAAATAATTGGGCTGTTGTTGCTTTGTTAACAGACACAAATTCATTTTTAACACGCTAGGGGGCGCTAACCCGCTAAGTTTGGTATAAAACTACAGTCTACGGGTCCACAGGTACTTTAGTGAGAAAAGAAAAAGTCATTGTGCAAAGTGATGAGGGCTAAAAAGTCTGGACTAGAAAATACTAAAAAACTTGGTTTTCCATCTTAAATTAATATGAAAGGATTTGGAAAATGTTTAGCATCTTTTATTGCTGGGTTTCTGAGCATGGACTGAACTTTCCACTCTGCCTCCGTTTTAAATTGTTGTTTATAGAACAAAAACAAAAGTCAGAGTAAAAGAAATCATTTGGACATTGTTCAGACTTAATTTTCATTCATTGAGGTCTTAAAAAAGGTCTGAAAAAGCTTTGATTTTGATTTTTAAAATGGTGCAGGAGCCCTGAACTCTGTCCCTGTGTTTCTGCCTTTCAGACAGTAACCTGCGTCTGTTCGTCAGCAGAGATGGAACCACCGCGCTCAGCGGCATCAGGCTCGGAAACAGGTGAGACGCTCTCTGTTCCTCTATCACATCCTCCCCTCCTCGTTTCTCTACTCTGTGTCCCTGTCTGTGTGGAGCTCTCTCTTCTTCTTTTCCTTTTGGTCACTTTCACTTAAACTGTCCGCAGACACATGTCTGGAATCTGGGCCTGATCAGGTGTTTCATGACGGATAAGAATCTAAACTTCTTAAATGCCTAAACCCACAGCGCTGCTCTGTACGCTGGTAAGGCGACTCTTCATAGCAGTTACACTAGATTTAATTGGAGACCAATTTTAACAGTGACACTTCAATCTATCAATCATATGAATAGAAGGAGAGGAAGCTGCAGGAGCAGTGTGAGAAGAACTGGAATTAGTTAACTTAAGTTAAACTTTTCATGAAGCAGAAGAACAGAATGTGTTTTTGGCCCCAACTTCACATATCTGCAAAATCTATAGAGAAAGTGTCTTATACACTGTGTCAGACCGACACGTTTCACCTTGAGACCTTCGTCATTTAACAAAGAGCAGAGTCGCCACCTCACAGGCCGGCTTCAAACTAAAAATCACATACCTCCACCAGATCCACATTATTATCTGGATCTGCACTGAACTGTGCAAACTCACAGATCTCATCATAATATGGATCTGCCCCTTTTTATCTGACAAACAAACAACCTCCTTGGTGAAGGTAACTAGTTCGCACTCTGACCGTTTGCCCCGTCTGTTTGGATCCTTGCAGGGTGTCTGCGGGCGGCTACGAGCCTGTGGTGATAGAGAGCCATTAAGCGGAGCGCCGACCTGCGGATCGTCCTGTCGTCTGTGTCGCCGGTTTTTCCTGGAGCTTCAGCTGGTCTGACGCCGTGAGGGGAAAAACCTCGTCAGTTTGCACTTTATGTGAAATGTGTGGCAGTGCTCGCCTCCGCTCCGTTCGTCTGTGTTGTTGTTATGATTCAGATGCACAAAAAAAAAAAAAAAGTTTCTCTGAGACGCCCCCCGTGGTGTGTTTACCTGCGTCTGTGCTGCAGTAACAACGTTTCTTTTGTTGTTTTTTTCTTTTTAAATCCAGAGATTCAGGAGATCACACCATAGAGTCATTTCACCTGTTTAATTGATAGAGATACAGACACCAACATCATCCGTGTGTCCCCAGCTCGTCGTTATAACTGCCGCCGCACTAACGACCACCTTCACCCACAGTAAGAGAGAGGAAACATGCTGTTTAAAAATAACTAATGCTTCAAGTTATAAATGATGTTAGTGTGCAGAGACCATGTGTGGAAAACATTCATTCATCTCTGGAAAACTGTCGTGTGTGTGAGTAATAGAACTATATTAGAGCCAGATACAGACAGGGAGAGAAATTCCCAGCTGTTATTAATACTGTTGGTGACAGGAAGTTAGTGAGGCTGGACTGAAGCTACTTCTTGATGTCCTGGGGATGAATGGATGAGGATGGTTTTCATGTTTTAAGTTCACTCGCGGTAACAAACCAATTCATTATACACTTGATTTATTCCAGTGTTAATATAAGAAATGACACCCATCATCGTTTCCCTGAAGTCCCTGAACTTCTGCTTTTCTGGAGGTGAGAGTAATTTGCAGCCACAGACTCTCAGCAGCAGTTTCATCGAAGTGTCAGTTGATTTTTTTTTTTTTTTTTTTTCCCCTTCACATCAATTCTGACAAATTTCTGTCGCTGCAAACTGTCTGAAACGGTTTTGCAAGAATCCTCCCGGTTTGGAGTTCAGTTCACATGAAATGATCATTCTTGGAACGGTTTCGTTCTTGTTGTGATTTAGTTGGAAAAAGTTTCCACCTTCAAAAAACTTTGTAAACCAAAGCCCAGCAGCAAAACAGGATAAAATAACTCCTAAGTGCATTTGGAAACTGCGTCTCAGGGCAGCACATCAACACTGAATGTGGCCGAGAGTTTGTAAAAGCCACTGATCGACTCTGACTCACTTTAGTTTTTTTTATTTTCTTTTTGTTCTTCGTGTTTGAAGTTGTTCCCTGTTGATCGGGGAGCTGCGATCGAACCTCCTCTTCACTTTGTGCCTGTAAAGTTTCTCTTAAATGAGCCTAAAGCACCGTGAGCAGTGCTGGTGACGGTGAGGAGAGAAATGTTGTTTCCTCTGTTTGTTTGTCTCAGTCGTGTTAAAACCTTCAGGTGTGTGACCAGTTAGGAAATCCCACTGTTTTTACTCTCTATATGTTTGATTGCTGAGCTGCTGCTGCTGCTGCACCGTCGCCACGTCCTCATGAAGGATTAATCAAAAGGATATGTATTATTATCTTCTCTCCTCAGTCATCAGAAGTTAAAACAACATGTGGTCAGTTATAAAACATTAGCTCTGTGGTACAAACTGTTCTGGTTGAAGGAAGACTTCACTACATGAAGGGGGATTTATCTGCAGAGGCTGTGACTGTAAAAGTCTTTGTTGCCCCCTGGTGGGGCAACGGCCTGCTGTTTTTGTTTTGTTTTGTTTTATTGTTTGTTTCAGGCCCTTTGGTGTTTACAAGGATGTTTACTTCGAGTCAGGCAGAAGAAGAGACACCAAGGAGGCAGAAAAAAGGACAGAAGAAGAATTGTAATGTTGGCAACCAGCTGGCTGGTTGATGCTTCTTCTTCTTCTTCTTTTTTCTTTTTTCTTTTTTTTCTTTGTTACTTTTAGATGCAGGTTTTGTGTTTGAGGTGACAGAACAAGGATTTTATCTTGTACAGAGGCTTAAAATCGTATTTTTCTGTTTGTAAAAAAGGAGACAGAAGCCATCACTTTGAGAAATAAGTCTCCCTTTTCCACATGCAGGTCATTTTAACTTTACAAACCTCTTGAATTAAGTTAAATAACACGATGCACGACCAGTTGGTCAAATCTGAAACATTTTCAGTTTAACCAGCAAATTAATCAGTTATGAAAATAACTGGTGATTGATTTTCTGTAGAGGAACTATCAGGTGATCCGCTCCAGCCACATCAGAAAAAATAAAATAATCCTTAAGACTCTGTTCTTCATCAGTTTGGCCGTTATTTTTAAGTTTTCCTTCTTCTCGTTTCACCTTTTCATGACTTCTCACTTGTCTTTACACGACCCTGCTTGGTTTATTAATCACATTAGTTATTCTCACATTTGGGGATGAACCACTGATTGCATGGTCTGAGTTTACGTCACCACAGCCTTTAGTATTCCTTTAAAGCATTTATTTATATATTTTTGTTCCTCCTTCTTTAAATTTTATTTTATTTTATTTTTGTCTGGAGGTCGGTTATAAGCTACGCACACAACTCACCTCCCCAAGCTTTTTTTTTTTCTTTTAGTATGTCTAACAAATAATTCTATTGTAACAAAGCTAGTTTAACCTAAATTTATTAGAGAATTGAGTTGGAACTGTTCTTCCAGTCGTCACGTAGTAACTACAGTCTGTTTATTTTTTTCTGCAGAACTGACTTTAAACAATAAAAAGCTAATCCTGAGTTTCTTCCTGTGTCACGTTTTTTAATCATTGCTGTTGTTCTGACATGATTTAAATGACAGGAATATTAAATACAGCAAAATGTGTGTGTCACCAAGATGTCTGTGTATGTTCTTTCACCTCTGTAATAGTCCTGAGAATCTGAGGGGTTTAATGACACGAGTAGGAGTTTATATTCTACAATTATACACAGAAAACATGTTCTTTTTTTTTTAAAAAATAGTTAATTTTTGCCTGATAGCACAGAGTCAGAGAGTCAGGGGATGACATGCAGCAAAGGTCCACGGGTGGCGCTTGAGTCATTCTGATATTCTTATATTAAATATCTGAAAAAGGTTCTGTAAACAAGATTTTAAACAAGAATATAGCTAGGAAAATAAAGATTTAGTGTTGTCATGGCATCCTGAGCAGAGACCTAAGTCACAACCCCTTCAAGTGTGTTAATTTCAGTTTCTCTGGTCTTTATTTTGGTGCAAACCATGGGCCGAGGACATTAGCAGCTGTATAAACACACGGCCTCCGCCCACATGGGAGATGACACTTTGCAGCAAACATTGTACAGGTGAGAGCAACCTTCCAGAATTTCCTCCACTTAAGAAACCACGTCTGTTTTTTATTTTTTTTTCTATAAACTTATTATTGGGGACTACTGGCTCAAATCCCGGTCGCATGGTGGCCCCTCAAAACACCCATAAAGTATTTTAAGTTTTTACTGGC
The DNA here is from genome assembly GCF_021018895.1 of Seriola aureovittata. NCBI lineage: Eukaryota > Metazoa > Chordata > Actinopteri > Carangiformes > Carangidae > Seriola > Seriola aureovittata. Next base: position 28,132,514 of record NC_079368.1, on the reverse strand, counting down.
TCCGTCAGTGACGTTGCTCCTGCCACAGCGTCGGATACAGGAACCAATACTGGTCTGACTTTACCAAGAGGACAACCCTACGAGCTGCTAAAGCAGGGGTGTCAAACTCATTTTCACCGAGGGCCACATCAGCATGATGGTTGCCCTCAAAGGGCCAGATGTAACTTTGAGGCAGTATAAATGTAATGTAAAATAAATACAACTACTACTTAATGTTAAATAACTCTGGATTTTTATTATTCAACTTACAAATATTACATATATATTTGCATAAATGTAAAAAGAAATGTTTGTTTGTTGCTCTGTTATAACATAAATCCTTTTCATTTGTCAGTTTATGAAACCCACATCACTCCATCAATCAACGATCAAACTATCCAAGTGAATAAGGATAAATAACAAGTTATGACATTAACTTTGTTCAAAACTTTTTTGTCATAGTCGAGAGGGGCGGAATAACGGTCCAACCAACAATTGTGAGCTGCTAAGAACATGAGTGACAGGTGAAGCATTTTACACAAACATATGGCTGCACACAGCTTTGCAGGGAGATACATCCAACTAATGAGACATGGTTTGATTACAGTGAACGTTTGTCTGCATCAACACATAAACCTGCAAACACTAAATACATTGCTACACATATAACGTAGTATATGTAATAAACTCAAAATAACAACACAAGGGTTGTCTCAGTTCACACCTATGTCGGTCAAGTTTTAAGGTGAAGTTGATGAGGAGATGCTGCCTGTCCTTTATCACACGACAAAAAACAGACCGGTTTTTCTCCTTGAAGCACAAACATATTTTCGCCTTCCCACCTTTCTTGAAACAGCACTTCCATCCATTTGGGGATCATTGTTTGTATTTCTTAAGGAAAATGGCACTGATGTGGAAACACTGCGATCTAGTGGCGGGATGCCGTCACTTCACATGTAACATGATCGGCATGCATTTTGGGAAATGTAGTTTATAGTCAATGCACCCTTTTGACTTATTTATTATAAGATAATCAGCCCTATTAAGCTCTTGCGTAAAAATAAAAAGACGTGGCGGGCCACATTTGGCCCGCGGGCCTCGAGTTTGACACATATATCTACAATGTAGAGTATAGAGAAAAAGACAAAGAAACAGCACTCTGATGAGATGATCACAGATATCTGAAAATACATTATTCCCTCAGCTTAGTTGTAATAAACAGTCTGCTGAACCGTTTTACATTAAATAACAATAGAATAGAAACTAATACTCAGTTTGGAGTCATTGTGCAGGTGAACATGTCATGATGGTTGTCAGCTCTCAGTCATGTTCTTTATTCTGACAGAGACAGAATCATTCCAACAGATGTTTTGACTCCTGTCATCAATAATGAAATGAACTACAGCTGAAAACTATCCGACTAACACTGAACCAAACTTAATATGAACAAACACAACACACACGTCTGCTGCTCTGCTCTTTAACAGCACGTCCAGATGTCATGGTTGTAATGTTGAGCATGATAGAAAAGTCAAGTTTTAAGCAGGAGCCTATGGCTGGAAATAATAATAATTCATGGCAAGATGTGATTAAAAAGACTGTGTCATGGTTATAATATTGAACATGATAAAAGGTTACATTTAACCAAGAGATTATGGCTGAACATGGTAGTGGTTCATGGCAAGACCTGACTGAAGGGATGGTTCATGGTTTTCATGTGTTGGTGTAGCGGTTCATTAGAAAGAGTGAGTTAAGGAAGAGTAATTCATTGTTTTTATGTGTCTTCAGTTGGGAATATAAACAATTATGATTGATAATCTATTCTGTGTTCAACTGCTTTTGTCTGGCAGGTATAGAAGACAACAACAGACAGTGCCGGCACTTGTAGATAAAAGTAGTTTATTATTATATCACGTTTTGTTTACAACCTTTTACATACCTTTTATCAGAATTCACTTGCACACGTTATTTTTTTGAATTTCAATTGTTTTATTTTATTTATCAAGCCTGTGGCAAATGTGCTGTACAGCGATTGATTGATTGTTGATGCCTGTTCCCGTGTGGGAGAAAAGAAGCAGCATGGCTGATTGGAGAGATTACACACTAAAAAAATGCTAACGTGTCGTGCTCGTGTAGTTTTTCCACCTTTTCTTTACTTTATCATTCTCCCCGGCAACGGGGTGTAACACAGACGCGACAGTTTACTGTGATAACAGGATTGTTTAGTGATCGTGACTTACCGACATCGACAACCCGCTGTCACTGTTAACACTAAGTTCGGTGACGTCACCTTCGCTTTGCAGAACTCATTTTAAAACACATTATAATATGTTTTCCCTTGGTCTATGGTTTTAATACAAGCGGTTACACCACACAGTTCGCTTACACACAGTAACTTCAGCTAATATTACGAAGGTTCTCCTCATATATGTGATACTTACCAAATGTGGACATGTACGCAATTAGCTACTTAATTTTATTTTAACACTAATATATAAAGTTTACCTCCAATTATGAATGCTAACTGTGTTAGCAGCGACTTCGTACCGTGTATCCAGGAGCCTGCTGCGGTCAGGTAGCAGGTGTAGGTGGTCGTGCATAGCAAAGATCCTTTCTACAGTTGTTCTTGTTATTACAGCCTGTTGCTGCACAAAGCTCAGGCATTTTAACACTAACTGATGGATTACTTGTCCCTGTCGGAGCAGAGAGGAGGAGCCTCCGACTCCACAGCCGGCTTCTCCTATTGGTGCAGCAATGACCCTGTCAGTCCTCACCACAGCTGCTGCCGTTTCAGCATCAGAGGAATAGAGCTTAAGAGCCCAAGGGGAACCCGATGGCTTAGTGTGGCCAACCACAAGTCACAGGATCAAACCTATCAAACACAGCTTGACAAGGGACTGGACAAGAGGGGTCAGAGGCAGGAGTAGGGATGAGAGCCCTTGTGGTAGCAACTTTGTCAATGAAAAACTGCAGGAAATTATTGAACAGCTCAGGGGACGCTTCCACATAGACAGACTGAGGGGCATTTAGGACAGAGTCAATAGTTTTAAATAACACATGGGAATTGTGGCGATTAGACACAATAATATGTGACAAGTATTCTCTTTTTGCCTCTTTAACAGTGTTCTGGTAATGTTGCAAACAATCTTCTAGGATTTTTTCTAGGAATGAAACCTGTAGATTGTTTTTCTTCCATCTGCGCTCGGCTTTGCGGCATTCCCGTCTTGCTGCACGAGTTCTGTCACTGAACCAGGGCTCTGGTTTCACTTTAGGCTGCATGGACTTTAATGGAGCCACAGAGTCCAGTATGGATTGACAGGAGGAGTGAACAGTACAGGACAAGACAACTTCAAGCAGAACAGGCATGTGATCAGAGAATAAACTGTCACAGATCTCCAGGTTAGACACAGACAGTCCGTGGGAGAGAACAAGATCTAATGTATGACCATGTTCATGTGTGGGACCAGACACACACTGCAACAAGTTAAAAGAGTCAATGAGGCTTAAAAAGTCATTTACCAACGGCTCATCAGGACAACACACATGTATGTTAAAATCTCCAACAAGGAGGACGCGATCGTAACGTGGCATCACTCCGGCCAGAAAATCCGAAAAGTCATTGACAAAGTCCTTTTTGTATTTGGGGGGTCTGCAGATGACAGCGCACAGCACCGGATCAGAGAGACCCACCTCAAATAAAGTCACCTCGAAGCTGGAAAATGAGGATGGAGCAGCACACTGCTTACATTTAAAGTTGTTTCTGTAAACAGTCGCCGTTCCTCTGCCACGGCCCGATGTCCGCGGGGAGTTAAAATAAGAGCAGCCCGGCGGTAAAAGCTCGACCAGGGCACTGCACTCACCGGCACCGATCCAGGTCTCTGTCACACAGAGGAAGTCCAAGGCGCGGGAGCTGAAGAAATTCATCAGAAGGAAAGTCTTGTTTGCCAGTGATCTGGCGTTCACCAGGCCAATCCCGGCAGGAGCCGGGGCCTGTGGTTCGGCGGATCCGGGAGCCCGGAGCAGCGTCTTCAGGCCATAGGCGGCGCCAGCAATGGGCCCGGGTGGGCCCGGGCCCGGGCCCACCCATTTTGAGCCGGGCCCACCCATTTTGAGCCAGGCCCACCCATTCAAGCCAATCAGAAGAATATGTTTTGGGGATTAAAATGTTCATCTAATTGCCAGTTTTAGCTGAGCTCATGTGAAAGCTAACTTCTCAGTCAATCAGCAGCTTTCTATCATACGTGAGTGCCCGCCCCCAGGCTGCGTCATCAGCATGTGACCCAATTAAATGAATGAGTTAGTTCGCGCGCAAACAGTCAGGAAGAAAGAAATGTGAAACTTTACAGGTAAAGAGAAAAGAGAGAGACGGAGTTTAAGATGGCGAAACAGAGCAGCTTACTTGGCTTTTTTTAACAAAAGACGTCGTGTTGAGGAAGAAGAAACTCCACTTGAGTTAAATACAAGTGCTAGTTTAAAGGCCAGTTCAGCCGTCCGACCCCGATCCCAAAGCAACGCTATTCCTCCTCCTCCTTCATCCATCCCCTCAGTCATGTCAGCAAGGGAAAGAGAAAGGCAAGTAATGTTAACGGCAGTGTCTCTGTCTGTTTGTCTGTCTGCACGTTTTTCTGGGGGGGACACTATTGGCAGCAGCAGACAAAGGTAACATATGATGGCGTTATGTGTTATAGGAGGCAGGGTTCAGGGTTCCCCGACCCAGAAACATGTCACAAGCACCCCAAGACCTGTCAAGCATAGATGAGCCGGCGACCCAGCCCAACCTCAGCTCCTTCCCATCCACAGACATATTGGGGAAAGCTAGAAGTTTTTCTGCCAAGTGGTATTCAAAATTCCAGTGGCTAGAATATAGCATCTCAAGAGATGCTGTGTTTAGCAAGCCCTGTCGTCATTTCCTTGAAGCAGCACATGAGCGATCTATTAATGGTTTCAAAGACTGGAAACATTTTTCGGAGTTTTGTGCCAAACATAAAGCCAGCAGGGCACATGCTGCAGCGCTGGGTAAAATGGATGGATATAAGCAAAGTCATCAGCCAGGACGGGGAAATGTTATTAACCAACTGAACAATGATGCCAGCCAGTCCTTCATTGAGAGAAATAGACAGCATCTTATGGTGGTAATAGATCTCGTCCTGTTCTGTGCCAAACAAGAAATCCCATTGCGTGGGCATCGGGAAAACCCAGATACTTTAAACAAGGGTAATTTCCTAGAACTACTTAATCTAGTTTCTAAATATGACCCAGAAGTCAAAAGGCGCCTGGATGAATTACCTAACAATGGGAAACTACTGCACCACGATATAAAAAATGAGATTTTGGAAATCGCTGCATCACTACTTATCAAGAAAATAAAATCAGATTTGCATGATGAGCCCGACACATATTATGCCATTTTAGCAGATGAGTGCAAAGACTTGTCAAAAAGAGAGCTAGTGGCAGTATGCATCACATACCTGCACAAGGGGGCAATGAGAGAACGGGCTGTGGGATTTGTGGAAACGGCCAACATGACTGCAGAGGCAATATCAGCTAAGACTTTAGAAGTGGTGGAGCCACTGCAGCTGGACTCGGCTCTGTGCGTCGGATTTGGGTTCGATGGCGCATCTGTCATGTCAGGGAACAGAGGAGGGGTACACGTGATTATGAAGAAGACGTTTCCTCACGCTGTATATGTGCATTGCAGCTCACACAGACTTAATCTCGTCCTGTGCACAGCAGCGAAAGTGTCCCCTGGTATTTCAACTTTTTTTGGTGTCATAAATAGCCTGCATACTTTTATGACGGGGGCGCACGGACACGCAAAATTTCTGGAAATTCAAAAGCAGATGCGACCTGGGAAAAAAACGCTGGAGCTGGAGCAACCCTGTGATGTGCGGTGGAGCTCGTGGTCAAATGCAGTCAGTAAAGTGTTAACACTCCTAGGACCTATTTTGGAGACCCTGGCCACATTCTCTGAAAGTTCTGGCCAAACCAAAATTGAAGCCGACTCACTGCTGCATCAAATACAAACAAAAAAGTTTCTGTTTCTCCTCATTACATTCAACCAGCTATTTGAAGTCAGCGACTTTGCTACTAAAGGCTTGCAATCTTCCACATTATCAGTTACAGGTTGCATAGATCTGATCGAAGGGCTCAAGGACAACTACACAAAATTCAGGAACGAAAATGATGCATTTGATAAAGTAACGGCACTGACAGATGAGCTGATGAATAAACATGAGATTGTGCGCTGGGATACCAGTGGACCACGAAAAAGGAGGTTGCCGGCCAGGTTAGAGAGCACGTATGTTGATTCTACTGTGGGCAAATCATCACATGTACAGCAAAACTCTGACCTTCAAAATATATGGAATGATATCCTGGACAAGCAGCTGATGGAACTGAACTGACTCATATGGCTTCATGAAAGCTACTGCTGCCTGCACGCCACATTCAGAGACCTTTGGTGATAAGGCGCATATCCAGCAAGCCTGCGCGCACTTTTCCATCCCCGTGGAGGATGCAGAGCACACCGTATTTGTGCAGCAGCTTAAAAGAAAGGCACAAGCCATCTCTGGTGAGAAAAAGGAACATTTTCCCTCACTTTTTTAGGTGCTTGATGCATGTCCCAGAGATATCTTCCCCAAAATGAACGGACTACTTCGTGCGCTCCTCACCCTCCCCATGACCTCATGCACTGTGGAGAGACTGTTTTCAGCTGTCAACAGGATAAAAACTTGCACCAGGGCAACAATGCTGACAGGCAGACTGAACTCTTTGTCACTGCTGTCTTTCGAAAAGGAACTGACCGCTTCACTGCAATATAGTGACATTTTTAAAGTGTTCAACTCCAAACCTGCCGTCTCAAGCTGTAAAAGCCCCAAAGTTATATAGATCTATTTCTGAGCTGTGAACTTGCATTATCTAAATAATCAGTCATGTTTCCTATTGTTAATTGGAATTGTTCCGTCTCTCTCTCTCTCTCTCTCCGTTTCGAGTTGTAACATTGTTGCTTGGTTGGTTAAATAAATGGAGAGAGACAAAACCTCCAAAGATATATTTCCGTTTGGATATGTTTTGTGTAGTCAATAAGAGAGAGAAATGAAATCTGCTGAGTTATAGGTCCTTGTCCAGTTCAGCACTGAGCTGAGGGCAGCGACACAGGAGCCACTCAGGTGCAGAGTCACGGATGCCGTTGCAGGTTGCAGCGCGGTGCTGTGTTTTTCCTTTTTTAATTGGCCCATCCATTTTTCTTTAGGCCCACCCATTCACAAAATCCTGGCGCAGCTACTGCTTCAGGCTCCGGAGATTCACCCCGCGCCGAGAGAACCGAGAGAGAGAAGGGCCGGCGAGGCCGGGAAGGCTCGCCAAAGCCGGCTACAGGTAGCAGGCAGGCGTCGATAAGATCCAGGAAACGACGGTGCACAATGAAAGGAAAGGATCATCCACATCCTCTCCTGGAAAAGGACGACAATCGTGCCAGGTAGATCTTTAGTTTTACCAGCCGACCACCGCGCATACCGCGGCGTCGGAGGTGCTTCCGCCGGGGGGGCTGGTCTCACGGCCCGGTACAGGTGAGTCGAGATTCCAGACAGGAACTGGGGCAACGTTTTCTGTCCACCATAATCAAATGAACCTAATTCCTTGACATTTGATCGAATTTCCAGGAGCCATTGGTGATCATACACCAGCAGAGACTTCATTTGTGTAATGCCGAGGATCAGAAATAACAAACACACCAAACAAAGTGACAGCAGCAGACGGTCAGCCATGAACACCGGCGCCATCTTTTACCGGCGCAGTTTAAAATGTTTAAAAAATGAATTAACACAATCAACAGTGTGTGAATCAGCCACAGTGATGATGTCATGATCAAGTCCTCCATCTGTTGTATTTCAGAGTCATCTACTGAAATGCGCATGCGCAGCAGCCAGCCCCGACCTGTCCGGTGTTGTGATACCACTTTGTGACACTAGACGCTGTGTGAGTCAGTGGCGCGTCAAGTCTGCCCTCAGTCCCACGAAGAAGAACAACAACTTCCGGCAGCGCTAGCATCACAGAAACACAGGAATGGCTGAACCTCCTAAAAGGCGATATTCATCCGCATCCCGAAGGACCGCTCCCGACAAGAAACCACGTTCAACGGCAAAGAAAATAAGCAACACGAGTAAATCTCGATGTGGTTTTCCACCGCTGGAGAAGCTCCTGAGAGTAAAGAGATGCGGTTTGATGCCGAGCTTGCAACTTTCCTGTTAGCCTGGTGAGTAGCATCACTGTTAGCTCTTTAGCTAAAAGTATAATCAGTGCAACGACCGACAAACATTTCAGGTGGTGATATTGACGTTGTGGACAGACGTTTTAGCGGTTACTATGGTTGTGTCTGTTGCTGTCGGCTGTTGTACAGCTAGTGACGTCAGTAACTTTAGGCTGATTTTGTACCTGATGACTGTAATTTGAGATTGTATGAATACATTTCGATCGGTTCACCATATGGCCTCATCAATCAACCCCATTACATCAACACCTTGAGGTATTATCCCTGCACATGACAGATATTGTCTATACTGTGATCTTTTGCACATCCCCTAATCAATACCTTTTGCACATCTAGCCCAGCGGGAGTTTTGTCATTCTAAAACACTTTTGTACATGCTTGTGTAGTATCATTTTCATTGTTTTATTTTTATATATATATATATATATAATATATATATATATATATATATATATATATATATATAATATATATATATATATATATATATATATATATATATATATATATGTATATTTATATTTGAGTGTTGCAATATTTCACTTTTTTAAATTTATTTCCTATGAATACGTTTAATTGGATACTACACCAAGCCGATACTACACACGGACGATGACAGAAGCTCTTCCTCTTCCAGTGTGGTGTGTTGCCTCACCACTAATGTTTATTTATTTATATATGAATCTTTTCTACAAATTCTTCACATGTACATGTATCATTTATTCAGATTTATTCATAGTCTTCTTTTTTATTACAGTATATGCTAAATGAGGTTTAAGTGGATGATTATATCTTATGTTCTGAAGTCCTTAGACTGCCTCAAACATTTCATAGTCAGAAGAGGAGCTGCTTGACAAGCCCTTATTTTTCCTTTTGTGTTTTCATAGGGATGGCAGACTCCACCTCAGGCCAGAAACCAGCAAGAAATGGTAAGTAAACCTTTGTAAACCTGTAAAATAAATCAGCATGAGAAATTCAAGTTTGCTTATGTGAAACAATTGCGCTTGTGTCCAAGAGATTTTTATTTGTTGAAAGTCTGATTCAAAACTCAACAAATGATCAGTGTTGAGGTTGATCAAAGACACTGTAAAAGAAGAAATGGATTTGTCAACATCTGTGTTGCGATACAGAGCAGAAAACTGTAAAACTTTGGTCAAAAGTTCCCACAGTGTGACACTGAAATTTGTACTTGTCAGTGTCTCACACTGGGAATGTTGCACACTGAGTTTTCCAGTTTTCTGCTCTTTATCTCTGTACACAGACGTCCACAGATGTTGTTTATGATTGTATATAATAATAATGACAATAATAGTAAAAATAATAATTATTGTAAAAATGATAAGTATTGATAACAATTATAATGCTAACAATGATATATTATAATTGCAAAAAATAATACTGTTGATAATGGCAACAATGAACGTGTGCACGCACAGTAAATACAACTGCCCCCCATTTTCATTAGTGTATAAATCTAACGATTTATAAGATTATTCAAAATAATACAATGTAAAAAAGTGAGAACTTTCTAAATGCACTGTATGTCTAACTGATCGATCTGTCCAACAGCCATCTCTAGTATTCTTTCCCACCAGGGAGTTTCTCTAGGATGAGGTGTAATTCAGGCAGAGTTTATGTTCTTACAGCTGCTTTCACACTACTGCTGTGTGTGTACTCAATTCACATACAAATATCAACATTAACATGTGAAACCTTTCTCTGTCTCTCTCTCTCTCTCTCCAGGTGACAAAGAAGCTGCTGTTGCTGCTTCTGAAACAGTTGCCTGGGTTACCAATGTTGGTGTGTTGGCGTTCCAGGACGGCGGCCGGATTGATGATGCCACATATTCAAGGTGAACCCCCGGAGGTTCCTGTTTTCACATTGAGGCATAGCGGTCCTCGCTGGAGGGGAAGCACAGGATGTTCGGCCTGACTGTTGCCAAAGTGATCCAGAGGATCTCCTGGGAGGAGTGGAGTCTCCACTGTTGGAGGAGGACACATGGGGCGGAGGAGACAGCTCTCCTCATCTAGGATCTCCACGTCACCCTGGACGTCTCTTTGCTGGATTCTCTCTGCATCCAGGACACATGGAGACACAGAGGAGCCGCCTCACCTGCATTCAGGACCCAGCAGGTACAGCTGTACACAGAGACTGGTAGACTGACAAAGGGCGGGGTCAGCCTTCTGGTTTCCACCTTAACCACTTAATTCCAGGTACATGCGGGTGTCTCAGAGCTTGTGATTAAGTATATTGTGTATTATCATTTCATGCAAACATAAAATTCATTTTTGATCCAAAACCTTTTTTCTCAAGCCAGTGCCAAGTACTTCCAAGCTCCTGGCAACACCTGACAGACAGAGCAGGAGAAACAGCGAGATGTCTTCCCTCCCAGAGACCAGGAGACGCAGCGACAGGGAAGAACGCCTCCTGTCCTGGGAAGGAGAGTCTCCAGAGGTGAGATTCACTTCAGATATCACTGTTTCCTCTAATGAATATCAGATCTATATTAACACACACTGCTCTCTGATTATCTTTCAGCTGTCTTCTTGGACTGAACTGGGCCAGTGTTAGCCGCCTGGTGGAGGCTGTTTGCAACCAGCTCTGCCGTCTTCACCTAGTGGCCACGTGGTCCAGAGGGACCGTGAATACTCGGTTGTCATTCAATCTCAAGGATTATATGGCCATCAGAGAGGCAGCGCTGGCCGGCCCCAGGTTGATGGCTCAGACCAACATCCAGCTCTTGAATTGAATTGAGGACTCAGGACTCAGTGCTGTTCATTCTCCTCCAGAGAATGAACAGCTGGCCCCTCATCCAGTGCTGTTGGTCCTCCCCTCGCTCCAGCACCACTCCCCTCTTCTGTTCATCCACCTCCTCTGCCTGGACTCCCTGTACCCAGGACCAGAGCCTACAGGAAGAGGAAGGTGACCTGAAGCTGCTGTGTCAGAGCGGGGGCCGCTGCCTGGAGGAAAAACCCCTCCGGCTGCCAACGTCATACATCTGCAGCAAGTGTGACCAACCCAGAAGAGAGCTGGATGAATCTTATTTAGTAACAAGCATGAATTATAGTAGAAATATAAAAATAATGGATGAGTGTCTCTACGACATGAATGAAACTAAAAGTAACGTCCTTTGTGCAGATTGAAACGAGAGGAGTGAAGTTCACGCACCAAGCAGCAGGAACATTCAAAATTTCTCCAGGAATTTTCTAGTTGTTTATTATTCTCTGTCCTCAGTGTTCACAGATTCAGTTTCTTGCCTTTTACTTAATTTTTACTGTTGTTGATAGATGATAGTAACAACATTTGAAAAGCAGAATGTGTTCAGCTCTAGCACAGTCACCACCTTCACAGGTGAAAGTATCGACCAGTTTAACATGAAAACGGTGTTCAGTAGGAAACAGATGGAACTGACCCACCAGAACTGCAACCTGGAGCAAATCCAGACTCTTCATAGATGTGATGCTGTGACCTCAGAGACGGATGTGTTCACCTCACACACTCTTTAGTGTGAACTGAACATTGAGTTCAGATTGTGAAGCAGTTGTCAGTGTAGTACAGCTCATGTAGCTCATGTGTTTGCGGACCGACCGAAGATCTAGTTTATTGAACAAGGTTCCCTGAGCTGATGGAATCTGGTGGCCACAACAATTTAATTGGTCATTGTGAAGTTTGTACTGTTTTCTTTTATGGTATATGATGCACAAACACACAGCCTAGTAAAGTCTAGGCAGGAAGACAACAGCAAGAAGCGCCTGAGTTCAGCTTCAACCCTGGTTCTTTCTTGCAGTGTTGCATGTTCTCCTTGTGTTTCCTCCAGGGACTCTGATTACTAGAACAAAGACATGCACATTTAATTAATTGAGGATTCTAACTTGTCTGTGTTTGGTGGTGGTGGTGGAAACCATTTTCCTGCTTTCCTCCCAGTGCATGCTGGGATACATTCCACTACTTCAGACTTTTTTGTTTGAAGTTTGAATGTTTGATGTGATGAAAAAACGTTTGCTACATTTGCATCCAGAATAACATAAATGTAAAACTAAAAAGATTTTCCCTAAAATTACAGAGGAAAAACTTTAAATAGTTAGTATGGACATTAACTTTTATAATAACAAGCTACATTTTTAATTACAGATAATTACTGTCATTTTACACAGATTTGTATTTAACTTAAGAAAGCAGAAAAAATACTGTATGAATAATAAAGTAATTTGTCTTTACAGAAATGGTAAATAAATGTAATTCATGATTATTGGCATAATGCTTAAAATAGAAGTTTGGCTGTTAATTCACAGATAATTTCATTTTACAGACCTTTGTTAACAATTTTAAAGAACATGAAATTACTGTTAGAAAATTTAGTTATTTTCTGTAAAATTAGGATTTTTTTTTTTGCCTTATCATACGTTTAACGTTTTTATATCTTTCTAAACCACAATGTTTCTTGACAATTTCATGCCTTATTTTACTGTAACATTCTAATTAAGATTTTGGTGCCATACTATATTATGACGTTAATATTGTATGACATCTTGTAACGTTTTTATGCCTTACTATAGTATGACAAAAAGTTCATGACTTATTATACTATGACATTTTACTTGACAATTTTATGTCTTACTATATTATGACATTTTATGCCTTACTATACTAAGATGTTATTAAGCCTTATTATACTGTGGCATTTGTTTATTTTTTTTGCCTTAGTATAGTTTGATATTTTTATGACATTTGAACAGCTAACTATTTTATGACACTTTTTTATTATTTATGTTTATATTATTCTATTGTTATATTAAGTAATAATACTTTCCCTGTAGATTAATTGAATTATTGTAGACTGTTTTATCTCATTTTCTTTACTGAACCTCATTGTCATTATTCTCATCTGCAAATGATGTAAAGCCTTTAAACTTGTTGTTTATTATGATTCATGTTTTAGTGTTTGTCCCAAAATTTGTCTTGTCTTGTTGAGGCACTTTGTCACTGTTTTGAAAAGTGCTGTGTAAATAAAACTCATTATTGTTATTGTTTTTTGATGACATTTCTGTGCCTTACTATACAATAAATTTTTTTGACATTTTTATGCCTTTCTATACTATGAAATTTTTTTCATGAAAGTTTTATGCCTTATTATACTATGACATTTGTAATAGATTTATTTATAAATATATATTCATACTATACTGACATTTTTATTCTTTACTATACTATCTCGTTAATATACTATGATGTTTTTTGTTATTTTTCTGCCATACTATACTAAGATATTTTTTGGCATTTTTATGGCAAATTACATAATTTTGTCTCATGCCTTTACATACTATGAAGTTTTTATGACCTTTTATGCCTTATTGTACTATGATGTATTTTTGAAATTTTATGCCTTACTATACTAAGATCTTATTTGGCATTTTTATGCCATACTATACTATGACGTTTTTGGCATTTTTATGGCTAATTACATAATTTCGTCTCATGCCTTTACATACTATGACTTTTTTATGACGTTTTATGCCATACTATACTATGATGTATTTTTGACATTTTATGCCATACTATGACGTTTTTTTGGCATTTTTACGCCGAATTATATTACTTTGTCTCATTTCTTGACATACTATTACGTTTTTATGACCTTTTATGCCTTATTATACTATGACATTTTACTTGACAATTTTATGACCTTTTATGCCTTAATATACTATGATGTTTTTTGTTATTTTTCTGCCATACTATACTAAGATCTTATTTGGCATTTTTATGCCTAATTATATTACTTTGTCTCATTCCTTGACATACTATTACGTTTTTATGACCTTTTATGCCTTAATATACTATGATGTATTTTTTGACATCTTATGCCATACTATACTATGACGTTTTTTGGCACTTTTATGCTTTATTATATTACTTTGTCTCATTCCTTGACATACTATAACGATTTTTTGACCTTTTATGCCTTAATATACTATGATGTATTTTTTGACATCTTATGCCATACTATACTATGATGTATTTTTTGACATTTTATTTCATACTATACTATGACGTTTTTGGCATTTTTATGGCTAATTACATAATTTCGTCTCATGCCTTTACATACTATGACTTTTTTATGACGTTTTATGCCATACTATACTATGATGTATTTTTGACATTTTATGCCATACTATGACGTTTTTTTGGCATTTTTAAGCCGAATTATATTACTTTGTCTCATTTCTTGACATACTATTACGTTTTTATGACCTTTTATGCCTTAATATACTATGATGTATTTTTGACATTTTATGCCACACTATACTATGACGTTTTTTTCATTTTTCTGCAATACCATAATAAAATCTTATTTGGCATTTTTATGCCTAATTATATTACTTTGTCTCATTCCTTGACATACTATTACGTTTTTATGACCTTTTATGCCTTAATATACTATGATGTATTTTTTGACATCTTATGCCATACTATACTATGACGTTTTTTGGCACTTTTATGCTTTATTATATTACTTTGTCTCATTCCTTGACATACTATAACGATTTTTTGACCTTTTATGCCTTAATATACTATGATGTATTTTTGACATTTTATGCCATACTATACCATGACGTTTTTTGACATTTTATTTCATACTATACTATGACGTTTTTGGCATTTTTATGGCTAATTACATAATTTCGTCTCATGCCTTTACATACTATGACTTTTTTATGACGTTTTATGCCTTAATATGCTTTGATGTATTTTTTGACATTTTATGCCATACTATACTATGACGTTTTTTTTTAATCATTTTCCTGCCATACCATACTAAGATCTTATTTGGCATTTTTATGGCTAATTACATAATTTCGTCTCATTCCTTTACATACTATGACAATTTTATGACCTTTTATGCCTTAATATACTGTGATGTATTTTTGACATTTTATGCCATACTATGACGTTTTTTAGCATCTTATGCCATACTATACTATGATGTATTTTTGACATTTTATGCCATACTATGACGTTTTTTGGAATTTTTACGCCTAATTATATTACTTTGTCTCATTTCTTGACATACTATGACGTTTTTATGACCTTTTATGCCTTAATATACTATGATGTATTTTTGACATTTTATGCCATACTATACTATGACGTTTTTTTGGCATTTTTATGCCTAATTATATTACTTTGTCTCATTCCTTGACATACTATGACAATTTTATGACCTTTTATGCCTTAATATACTATGATGTATTTTTGAAATTTTATGCCATACTATACTATGACGTTTTTTGACATTTTATGCCATAGTATACTATGACTTTTTGTCATTTTATGCCATACTATACTATGACGTTTTTTTGGCATTTTTATGCCTAATTATATTACTTTGTCTCATGCCTTTACATACTATGACTTTTTTATGACGTTTTATGCCTTAATATACTATGATGTATTTTTGACATTTTATGCCATACTATACTATGACGTTTTTTAGCATTTTTATGCTTAATTATATTACTTTGTCTCATTCCTTGACATACTATGATGATTTTATGACCTTTTATGCCTTAATATACAATGACGTTTTTTGACATTTTATACCATAGTATACTATGACTTTTCTTGGCATTTTTATGCCTAATTATATTACTTTGTCTCGTTCCCTGACATACTATGACGATTTTATGCCCTTTTATGCCTTAATATATTATGATGTATTTTTGACATTTTATGCCATTCTATACTATGACTTTTTTTTGTCATTTTATGCCATACTATGACGTTTTTTTTTAGCATTTTTATGCTTAATTATATTGCTTTGTCTCATTCTCTGACATACTATGACGGTTTTATGACCTTTTATGCCTTAATATATTATGATGTATTTTTGACATTTTATGCCATACTATACTATGACTTTTTTTTGCCATTTTATGCCATACTATACTATGACGTTTTTTAGCATTTTTATGCTTAATTATATTACTTTGTCTCATTCCTTGACATACTATGATGATTTTATGACCTTTTATGCCTTAATATACTATGATGTATTTTTGACATTTTATGCCATAGTATACTATGACTTTTTTTTGTCATTTTATGCCATAGTATACTATGACTTTTCTTGGCATTTTTATGCCTAATTATATTACTTTGTCTCATGCCTTTACATACTATGACTTTTTTATGACGTTTTATGCCATAGTATACTATGACTTTTCTTGGCATTTTTATGCCTAATTATATTACTTTGTCTCATTCCTTGACATACTATGACAATTTTATGACCTTTTATGCCTTAATATACAATGACGTTTTTTGACATTTTATGCCATACTATACTATGACGTTTTTTGACATTTTATGCCATAGTATACTATGACTTTTCTTGGCATTTTTATGCCTAATTATATTACTTTGTCTCGTTCCCTGACATACTATGACGATTTTATGACCTTTTATGCCTTAATATATTATGATGTATTTTTGACATTTTATGCCATTCTATACTATGACTTTTTTTTGTCATTTTATGCCATACTATGACGTTTTTTTTTAGCATTTTTATGCTTAATTATATTACTTTGTCTCATTCCTTGATATACTATGACGATTTTATGACCTTTTATGCCTTAATATACTATGATGTATTTTTTACATTTTATGCCATACTATACTACGACTTTTTGTCATTTTATGCCATACTATACTATGACGTTTTTTTTTTTTAGCATTTTTATGCTTAATTATATTGCTTTGTCTCATTCTCTGACATACTATGACGGTTTTATGACCTTTTATGCCTTAATGTACTGTGATGTATTTTTGACATTTTATGCCATACTATACTATGACTTTTTTTTGCCATTTTATGCCATACTATACTATGACGTTTTTTAGCATTTTTATGCTTAATTATATTACTTTGTCTCATTCCTTGACATACTATGGTGATTTTATGTCCTTTTATGCCTTAATATACTATGATGTATTTTTGACATTTTATGCCATACTATGATGTTTTTTGGCATTTCTATGCCTAATTATATTACTTTGTCTCATTTCTTGACATACTATGACGTTTTTATGACCTTTCATGCCTTAATATACTATGATGTATTTTTGACATTTTATGCCATACTATACTAAGATGTTTTTTGCCATTTTTATGGCTAATTACATGATTTCATCTCATGCCTTTACATACTATGACTTTTTTATGATGTTTTATGCCTTAATATGCTTTGATGTATTTTTTAAATTTCATGCCATACTATACTATGATGTACTTTTGACATTTTATGCCATACTAAGATCTTATTTGGCATTTTAATGCTTAATTATATTACTTTGTCTAATTCCTTTACATACTATGACGATTTTTCGACCTTTTATGCCTTAATATACTATGATGTATTTTTGACATTTTATGCCACACTACACTATGATGTTTTTGTCATTTTTCTGCATTACCATAATAAAATCTTATTTGGCATTTTTATGCCTAATTATATTACTTTGTCTCATTCCTTGACATACTATGACGATTGTATGACCTTTTATGCCTTAATATATTATGATGTATTTTTGAAATTTTATTCCATACTATACTATGACGTTTTTTGACATTTTATGCCATAGTATACTATGACTTTTCTTGGCATTTTTATGCCTAATTATACTACTTTTTCTCCTTCCTGACATACTATGACGATTTTATGACCTTTTATGCCTTAATATACTGTGATGTATTTTTGACATTTTTTGCCATACTTTACTAGGATCTTTTTTGGCATTTTTATGGCTAATTACATAATTTCGTCTCATGCCTTTACATACTGACTTTTTTATGACGTTTTATGCCTTAATATGCTTTGATGTATTTTCTGACATTTTATGCCATACTATACTATGATGTTTTTTTTATCATTTTCCTGCCATACCATACTAAGATCTTATTTGGCATTTTTATGGCTAATTACATAATTTCGTCTCATTCCTTGACATACTATGACGATTTTATGACCTTTTATGTATTAATATACTGTGATGTATTTTTGACATTTTATGCCATACTATGACGTTTTTTGGCATTTTTACGCCTAATTATATTACTTTGTCTCATTTCTTGACATACTATGACGTTTTTATGACCTTTTATGCCTTAATATACTATGATGTATTTTTGACATTTTATGCCACACTATACTATGATGTTTTTTGCCATTTTTATGGCTAATTACATGATTTCATCTCATGCCTTTACATACTATGACTTTTTTATGATGTTTTATGCCTTAATATGCTTTGATGTATTTTTTAAATTTCATGCCATACTATACTATGATGTACTTTTGACATTTTATGCCATACTAAGATCTTATTTGGCCTTTTTTGTGCCTAATTATATTACTTTGTCTAATTCCTTTACATACTATGACGATTTTATGACCTTTTATGCCTTAATATACTATGATGTATTTTTGACAATTTATGCCACACTATACTATGACGTTTTTTTCATTTTTCTGTAATACCATAATAAAATCTTATTTGGCATTTTTATGCCTAATTATATTACTTTGTCTCATTCCTTGACATACTATGACAATTTTATGACCTTTTATGCCTTAATATACTATGATGTATTTTTGAAATTTTATGCCATACTATACTATGACGTTTTTTGGCATTTTATGCCTTATTATATTACTTTGTCTCATTCCTTGACATACTATGACTTTTTTATGACGTTTTATGACTTAATATACTATGATGTATTTTTTGACATCTTATGCCATACTATACCATGACGTTTTTTTACATTTTATTTCATACTATACTATGACGTTTTTGGCATTTTTATGGCTAATTACATAATTTCGTCTCATGCCTTTACATACTATGACTTTTTAATGACGTTTTATGCCTTAATATGATTTGATGTATTTTTTGACATTTTATGCCATACTATACTATGACGTTTTTTTTAATCATTTTCCTGCCATACCATACTAAGATCTTATTTGGCATTTTTATGGCTAATTACATAATTTCGTCTCATTCCTTTACATACTATGACAATTTTATGACCTTTTATGCCTTAATATACTATGATGTATTTTTGAAATTTTATGCCATACTATACTATGACTTTTTTTTTGTCATTTTATGCCATACTATGACGTTTTTTTTTTAGCATTTTTATGCTTAATTATATTACTTTGTCTCATTCCTTGACATACTATGACGTTTTTATGACCTTTTATGCCTTAATATACTATGATGTATTTTTGACATTTTATGACATACTATACTAAGATCTCATTTGGCATTTTTATGCCTAATTATACTACTTTGTCTCATTCTTTGACATACTATGACGATTTTATGACCTTTTATGCCTTAATATACTATGATGTATTTTTTAAATTTTATGCCATACTATACTATGATTTTATGACCTTTTATGCCTTAATATACTGTGATGTATTTTTGACATTTTATGCCATACTATACGATGACGTTTTTGGCATTTTAATGACTAATTACATAATTTCGTCTCATGCCTTTACATACTATGAATTTTTTATGATGTTTTATGCCCTAATATGCTTTGATGTATTTTTGACATTTCATGCCATACTATATATACTATGATGTATTTTTGACATTTTATGCCATACTAAGATCTTATTTGGCATTTTTATGCCTAATTATATTACTTTGTCTAATTCCTTTACATACTATGACGATTTTATGACCTTTTATGACTTAATATACTATGACGTATTTTTGACATTTTATGCCACACTATACTATGATGTTTTTGTCATTTTTCTGCAATACCATAATAAAATCTTATTTGGCATTTTTCTGCCTAATTATATTACTTTGTCTCATTCCTTGACATACTATGACGATTTTCTGACCTTTTATGACTTAATATACTATGATGTATTTTTTGACATCTTATGCCATACTATACTAAGATCTTTTTTGGCATTTTTATGGCTAATTACATAATTTCGTCTCATGCCTTTACATACTATGACGTTTTATGACTTTTTATGCCTTACTATACTATGACGTTTTTATAACGTTTTATGCCTTACTATACTATGACATTTTTAAGATTTTTTTTATGCCTTACTATAATATGACGTTTTTATGACGTTTTTTGTCCTTACTACACTATGACGTTTTTCTCACTTTTTATGCTATATTATACTATGTCATGTTTATGATTTTCTATGCCTGACTATATTATGTCATTATCATGCCTTTTATGCCTTATTATACTACGTAATTTTTTTGATTTTCTTATACTTTACTAAACTATGTCGTTTTTATGACTTTTTATGCCTTACTATACTATGTCATTTTTATGCCTTACTATATTATTACATTTTTATGACTTTTTATGCCTTACTGTACTATGGCATAAAAATGCCATAGTATGTTATTTTTATGCCATAGTATACTATGCCACAGTATACTATGACGTTTTTATAACTTTTTATGCCTTACAATACTATGACGTTTTTATGACTTTTTATGTCTTACTATACTATGACGTTTTTATGACTTTTTATGCCTTACTATACTATGATGTTTTTATAACTTCTTATGCCTTACTATACTATGACATTTTTATGACTTTTTATGCCTTACTATACTATGGCATAAAAATGCAATAGTATCCTATGATGTTTTTATGATTTCTTCTGCCTTACTATACTATGTCATTTTTTTTTTACTTTTCATGCCCAGTATTTTTCGCCTTACTCTACAATGTTGTTTTTCCATGAAGCTTCTTACACCTTAGTATATTGTAAAATTTTAATGACGTTTTTCACGCCTTATGACATTTTTATCATGTTTTGTACATCTTACCATTCTATGATGTTTTTATGACGTTGTTTATGCCTTACTATACTATGACATTTTGGTGACATTTTTTATGTCTTAGTATACTGTTGGTTTTTATGACATTTATTACAACCTACTATACTATTACTTTTTTATGATTCTTTTTACACCTTACTATACGATGTCGTTTTTATGACATTTACTACGATTAATATACTATAACACTTTTATTACGACGCAGTATACTATTATGTTATTATGTTATTATGAAGGTTTTTATGCCTTACTATACCATATAATTTTTATGACGTTTCTTACGCCTTATTATACTATGTTGTTTTTTTATGGCTTAGTACACTACGTTTTTCTGACATTTTTTAAGCCTTACTACATTATGCCGTTTTTATGTTGTTTAGATGATGTTTTCATGGCTTACTATACTATGTAGTTGTTATCATGTTTTATATACCTAACTATACTATAGTATACTATGACATTTTGATGACATTTTATGCCTCACTATACTATGATGTTTTTATGCCTCATACTATAACTTTTTCATGCATTATTATACTATGGGGTTTTTACTACATTTTATACCTTTTTATACGATAACATTTTTGAAATTTAATGCCTTACTATACTCCTACGTTTTTATGACAATATATGCCTCAAGCTACTATCATGTTTTTATGACATTCTATGCCTTACTATACTATAGCTTTTTTATATTTCACTATGATATTAAATTTTTATAACTTACTGTATTGTTACTCTTTTTCACCTTACTATACTATGACTTTTTAGGCCTTACTACACTGTGACTTTTTATCCTTAGTATACCAATATATTTTCATGCCTTACTACAGGAAAATATATGTCATATATATGACAAATGTCATATATGTCATAAGTAGTAGCAATAAATATGTTATATATATGACATATATGTTCCTATATCAAAAGTGATGTTACCATATATGTCACTTATAAGAGGATATATAATAATCACATATATACATCCTCTGGATATATGAAGATATATGTTCATAGCATATATGAAATATATAATAAAAGATAATTATTTACATTGGATGTTTGTATATGATTTTCTTCATAATTTAAAATGTTAAACATGTTGTTTAACATGCTCATCTTTTATATTTGCACATATAATATGAAATGAAAATGACAAAATCATTTTTGCACTTATATTATGATACCACTGGTGGTGGTACAGCAGGAAAGTGTAGGTGTGTGTGTGTGTGTGTGTGTGTGTGTGTGTGTGTGTGTGTGTGTGTGTGTGTATGTGTGTGTGTGTGTGTTTAGAGCTGGCACGGTCCCGTCTCCACCTCCCATCTGTTTACATTGTCATGTGCTTGATGAGGCGAGACCACTCATTTGTCAAACAACATGTGGGGTAGTGGAGGTGGGGTTGGATAGAGGGGTGGGGGTAGCAGCTCAAAATTGTGTGTGTGTTTGCTGGTAACAGGGGGATAATTAGATAAGGGGAGTGTGTAGCAGAAAGGTTAATGACAGTAATGAATATATTAGTGTAGACGAGAGTGAGCAGGTTCTGTTTTCTGTTTTACATCTGCAGATTCTGAAAAAGGTAGAAAAACATGAAACCTAAAAATGATCAGAAATTACTCTTTTTGTGAAAATGAACAATTCTTCCCAAAAGCCAAAAATAAGCCAGTTAAGTCTTTTATATGATATCTGAAGATGCTTCATAGAAGAAAATATATACATGGTAAGATAATGAAGCTGAAGTGTTACTTTAAAATTTAATTTCTTTTTTACGTAAAAAATATTTTAAAAATATTTAGTCTGCTCAAGGGCTGTTGGGAAATTTCAGGTTTGACCTCTCTGTTTTTTGTTTATATTCTCACAAAGTGGATAAAGTTCATTGCGCACCACATAAAGCAACTGTTGCAGTCAAAGTTTTATGTTTCATTTACTGTAAAATGCAAGCTTATTTGCTGCTGCCTTCCACTAGTACTACTACTACTGCTACTACTACTAATGCACTAATGTTAATTTGACAATTCAGTGGCATTAGTGCTAAACTAACTCAGGCATGTTTTCTTTGTTGGGTTAAGGATCATCTTGTATTTTAAATTGTAAGATTTACCCAAAGGAAATTACACTTTGAAAAAAGATTATAGTTTGAATTAATTGAAACCCTTGTGGTACGTTTTTCAAACTTTTACACACACACACGCACACACACGCACACACACACACACACACACACACACACGCACACACACACACACACACACACACAGAGTGGTGGGAAGGGGTCTATGACGGTGGAGTGGGGTGTCACCATCTGGAAAGGTCAGAGGGCAGAAAATGGGACCACTGGTCACTCTGATGACATCTGGAACAGCAGACTGTCTGTCCAAATCCACCTCCATGTCAGACGCATGCAAGCGCACAGACACACACACACACACACACACACTGTCTGGCACACCCGCTGGATATCAGTCATATTGTTTGTCATGTCTGGTTTTGACAATGTCATCAAAGACACAAAGCATTCAGCAGTTTCTGTTAATCTGGCACACGGTATGTGCTTCATTGTGTGTGTGTGTGTGTGTGTGTGTGTGTGTGTGTGTGTGTGTGTGTGTGTGTGTGTGTGTGTGTGTGTGCTTCATTGTGTGTGTGTGTGTGTGTGTGTGTGTGTGTGTTGGGGTGGGGGGGGTGCAGTTGCATTAACAAAGGTACACATAGTGTCACAATATCTTAAACTGGATTTGTTTTTTAATTCATTTGAACATTTTGTGGCACTGATTCAGATTCATGGTTTGTATTTTAAATTACATTTTGCTGTCTGAATGCACAGCTTTACTTTTTCTGGCTTTATGTAAATTCATCTGATCTGGAACTATAACAAGACTGCTATTCCACTCCCGCAGGCAAGAGGGCAGCAGCCTCCTATAATACAAGACTGCCTTGTCGCACTGTGCATGCAATATGTAGTCCTGTAGCATTATAAGTAGTATTTAATTGTTATGTTATCAAGTAACATTAAAGATCTCTGTTTATAAGAATTTAAATATTATTTATATAGAAGATGTTTGATTGTTCACTTTGTGTCTGACAAGTTAAAGTTTAAATTTGTTGCATTTCACTTGAAATATGCTAGAAAGTAATTCCATATGATGCACACTATTATCTTATTATACTATATGCTGAGGCTGTATCAGATGCAAAAAAAGTACATAAGAAGAAAAACCCTAGCATCTTGACCTGAATTTGTATTGTTGAATTGCTTAAGAATCTGATGACTTATCCAGCGGCAAGTTTTCAGGTTTGAAATAGCAAAAATATCAACAGCAAATCTCAGTTTTATTTTATGGTTTAAATAGAAAGCAAAAAATTAGTTGCAGTTGAAGGCCAATAGTTTAAAAAGAAAGCCATTCGTCTCTCTGTGCTTAGAGAGACATATGACGTAATGACCCTTACAAGACAATAAAGCAATCATAGGAAACATTTGTGTTTGTTCTCTAACCAAAACCAGTGTGATGATTTATAGACTGTGTGTCTTAAATGACCGAGAAGATACTGCTGTTCTGAATATTTGAGGGACTGCTCAGTTAACTCTGTAGAAGGACGAGCAGGGATTAGTGGCCGTTTTATGTGTGTTAATCTGACAGATTAGCTTGATTAGGTTAATCTGAGAACACTCTGTGTGTGTGTGTGTGTGTGTGTGTGTGTGTGTGTGTGTGTGTGTGTGTGTGTGTGTGAGAAGAATCAAAGTTGATATGTATTTGATGTTCTGATGGCGGTGGTTACCAGGCTATATTCTTCACAGTGTTTTGTTGATTTCTTGTCAATAAACTCCAGCTGCAGTCAATGTCCACAGAGTCCCTCTCTATAAACTGAATCCCCTTCAGAGACTAGGCATCAGTATTCCTGTCTGAGGCAGCAATCCCCACTGGAATTTAAAAATGACTTTTTAACCTCTAAGAATCAGATTCAATGTGGATTATCTGAGTCACAGCATAAAAAAACAGATTGTATGCATTTACATTCATCTATCAAATCCACTGGTAGTCCATTGACATCTGTATGTGTGTGTGTTTGCACACAATGCAGGCGCCCACTGACATAATGACCATCCTTGCCTACACAACAACATAGAGATCTCATCTAGAAACTGTATTGACATATCGACCACCCTCGTCACACTCGAAAAGCAGCCGATATCGACATGTTGTTCACGAAGGAATGTAACCTAGATTTAGTGTAAAGCAGCTGCCATCTACGTTTATCACTTTGCTGAAGGTAAACACAAGTAGGGGTGACACTGCTGTAAAAATAGGTATATGTATAAAAGGCACACAATAGTTTAAGCATTATTCTATATTTTTCTTTGTGCTTATAAATACCATGTAAAGACCAACACTAACATTGTGTTAGTCCGCTCTCTCAGTACTTTCTGACTCCTCTCAGTCTCTGGCACTTAGACCAGAGCCCATTCGGTATTGTGAATGTAAATCTTCATAAGTATATAGTTTTTTGTTTTTTTAAAGGGCCTGTAATTTCCTTTAAAGCTGGGAGCTGTAGTTTTTTGTAAACATTACTAAAATGTGGTGTATTTCCAGTCGTGTATGGGATTGACTCAAAATAACCTACAATGTCCATTGTTTGTCGGAACGAAGGAAAATGTCATTTTAATCATTTTTGGACAGTCGTTCCACACCTGAACACACCCTCTAAAACAGCCTGATAAAACAAAAACATAATCTTACGTTTGACTCCATAAGTCCAGAAGTATCAACATCTTACCATCATCTCTTTCTCTGTCTATTTGTTTTCTATCCTGCTGTTTTTCTGTACTCAGTTACACTAAACAAGAAACAATAGGTTACACATGCACACGTGCACACACACACACACACAGACAGACAGACAGACAGACACATACACACACACAAAGAATGAAAACACTTGTACACACAGACACATGCACACACTCACACACACACACGCATAACACACTTATCAAGTGATTAACTGTCAAACTGCACAGCCAGAGTTCAGCAAAGGTCAGGATTGATTTACATAGACAGATGGAGAGCCCTATTAGTGTCTGTGCTTGTGTGTGTGTCCAATCCCCTCCCCCTTCACTGATTGAACCTCATCACACACACATACACACTAATGCACAAAAAACAGACACACACAAACACACACATGTGCACACACTCCCCTGTGGCGCTGCTCTGTGCAACTAGTTCATGTTACCATGGAGATGATGAGCTTGCTGTACATCATCGTGATGGGGTCAGGGCAAAGTGAAAGGTCAAAGGTCGTAGCTGGCACGGTGTGTGGTGTATTTGTGTGTATCAGTGTGAGGACTGTCCTGAGGGGGAAAAATCTTACAATGTGAGAACGTTTTGTGGGCAATGAACCCAACAAAACTGCAGCCATTCACATGCCAGAGCTGCAGTCTGAGGTTGTATTTAGATCATTTTGGTGTATTAAATTAAATAGAGCAGATTAGTGGAACACATTCACACTATCTATTAATCTCTGCATCTGTATCATGAGGTTTTTATCTGATCAGAGTGCAGCTCTGAGAAACTGACCACTTGCTACACATTCATAAAAGTTTTGACTTCAGTGCAGATAAGAAGACTAAGGAGTCAACTACATTGAGCATTTTTGATTGATAACTTATAGTAGGATCCTGGTTTACTATAACTAGGATGTTATTCTTGTAGTTTTATATCATGTATCATACTTTATAGTTTATGATAACATTGCACCAACTAGCAATCGCCAGTAATGGAAGAAATCAGATGTGTCCTAGTTTATGTTTCCGAATCAGACCCCAACCCTTCTGGTGTAACCTATCAAAGAATAATTATTACAGCATTATTAGGTTTCATCAGGTTTGAAAAAACCTGTGTGGGTGTGCAGAGCCTTTAATTTGCAATATAATATATTGTAGTATGTAAAGTACAAGTTCCTCAAACAAGACAACAGTATATCCACATCCCAGCACCTGTAATTCCCTCATTTCACAGGAAATCTGTATGACAAGACTAATAAATTCAGGTTTAATCAGGAACATTTTTTTTCAGTTTTTCTTGTTTCTCATCATTGGAAAGGACGTTGAACTAAAGTATTCATTTTTGCTGTTTCTTTCTTCTTCTTCTTCTTCTTCTTCCTCTTCCTCATCCTCTCTTTATCTTTATTCTTATTATCTTGTTGGCCTCACATTGTGAGTCTGTATGTTCTAACTTCACTGTGGTACATGACTCATTAGTATTTGTCTTCTTCAGCATGAGCATCCTTTGCTTCTGCAGTAAATAAAGTGATGCTGATGTGATTCTCATGCTGTGCTCTGATATGTGTGTGTGTGTGTGTGTGTGTGTGTGTGTGTGTGTGTGCGCTTGGCGCGTGCATGCGTGCTTGTGCAGAGTGAGAGAGAATAGAGAGAGAGAGAGATAAATGCTGCTGTCGTGCTGTGCGGTGCGCTCCGTCACTTTGATAAATCTCACAGCGAGCTGACAGCACCTGCTGACAGCACGCTAAAATCTGATTGGCTGGAACAGCTCCAGGTCAGGAGGATGCTAATGGATATGATGTGGACAACAAATCACACACAGCAAAGCAGACACACACACACACACATAAAAAAAGACGCAGACAAGGACACACATGAACAAATAGGTCACACACACACACACATGTATGAAGAATATCCTGCACACACTCATACAGTATATGGATGCACAATCACCCCCTGTCTGACTTTGTGTGTATCATTAGCAGGGCAATTACAGCTAATGATAGAGAGTCACCACTCTGACTCACCTGATAATTAATTAGCTCATTTGCAGTTTATTTTACATTATACAGCTATTTTCACGTGAATGACAATTAGACTGGAAATAATGAATCCAGAAAACACAAGTGTTTTCTTCAACATGACCATTTACACATACAGTTTATAAGGTATGTGTGAAACATGTGAAGCATGTGTAATAACCTGATTTACATACTTTATTTTTTGTTTTGCTCTTTGTGGGTTATTGCCAGTTATTGATAAGATGCATATTTCCTATTCAGTTGATGTCAATGTGCGTTAGATTTATTGAAATGTTTCATGCATCTATAATGAGATTGATAATTCAGCTGTCCACACATTACTCTGTTCAGACAGTTAATATATTTATTTTTTACTTTCCAGGCTTGTTCGTACCTAAAAAGCTTAATAATGATTCTTGTTTACTTTATAGAATTAATGACCTGGAAGAGTTTGATTTCCAGGTGACCTCCACCAGTTGGTGGGAGAGAGAGATCATATAATGTTTATGGTGCATTCTGCTGGTGTGTCACTTTTAATGCAAGCTTGCTTGAAGAACAAACTAAAACCAAAATTGCACTCAGGTTAACACAAACTAAAGACTGAATTGTATTGTATTGTATTGCATACTGATATGCTGAATTTCTGCATGCAGTTAATACGAGGTCGAAACTGAGGTGCGGTGTTAGTGATGTGTTGTGTTCAGATGAATGGGCTGTAATTTCTGTTGTAACATTATTAAAAAACAGGGATTATTCCCTCTCATTAGTTATTAAAGTGAGAGTGAGAATCATAGTTTACCCCAGAAAGGTTTATTATGCAATGAGATGTCTTTTAACCAAGTATTGGAGTTTAAAGGGGTTCGATACTATTGAATACTGCAAAAAGTGTTCCTCATATCATGAGACTGTGGTGAAAGGGCTGTACACATAACGTCTGTTTTCTTCTCGCCTTTACACCCACATACACACAGACATGATACTCTCCTCTGATCTCTGTTTTGATTGGATGTTTTCATCATGTAGGTCAGGAAAACTCATGCTCTCTCTGCTTTCAACACCCTGTACCTGCTCTCTTTGCATCTCACAGATCAGTCACCAGGCATTAGATGTGATTTGATTTCATTCTAATTTTCACTTGATTCGAGAGAAATCATCGCTGACAGAGAGAGCGCTTGAAAAAAGGGTGAACAGAGAGAATACAACATGAGTGAAACATCAGTGAAAGTGGAGAAGGAGATGGAGAAAGTCATGGTGTACAGGGAGGGGGTGGAGGTGGGATGATGAAACGCAGTTGCAGTCTGACCTTTGAAGAGCCGGTGGAAAATGTAGGGACAACTTCAAAAGAGCACCATGAAATATACAACACACCACTGCTGCTGCTGTCGCTTGAAATCCTCGTACCTCCAGGTGTGCTGTTTTTCAACTGGTTGTTTTCTCCTCGAGCTCACCTTTGATATTTTCCTTCACAGGTTGGACAAGCGTTGCTACCTCAGAAGCCCCTGTGAAATACGAGCTGTTGGAATACAGATTGTTGTCTTCTCGTCTCCTGAACTTTGGCTTTGTCAGACTGTTTTTATCTGTTGTTTGAAAGAAATATGACAGTGAATCAGATGTGTCTCTTCTTCTTTGCGTCTCCCTCCCTCTTTAAATCCATCTCTCCCTCCATCTCTTTCCACGCTTCACATCCTTCACTTGCCCTATCTGTGTCTCCACCTCCCCGTGCACTGCTGTGGATGTGTGTCTGTTCGTGTGCGTGTGTGTGTGTGTGTGTGTGTGTGTGTGTGTGTGTGTGTCCTGTCTCTTGATCTGTCCATCTATCTATCCTGTCGCTCTCTATTTAGTTTTTTTCTGTGTTCATGTGTGTGTGTGTGTGTGTGTGTGTGTACGTGTGTGTACGTGTGTGTGTGTGTGTGTGCGTGTGCGTGTTGTGTGTGTGTGTGTGTGTTGTGTGTGTGCATTTGCGTGCGTGGTTAATGCAGATGAGACAGTGATACATGATTTGCTGCGAGTCTTGCTGTCAGAGGACATCAGATCATCAACCACACACACACACACACACACACACACACTCTCATACACACATATGGAGGCAAACACACACATACATATGCGGGTACACACACCTACACACATATATACACACAGCGTCTGAGGAGATAAGGGAGTCTTTGAAGGTGGAAATTAGTTTTGGCGCCTGGCTGCTCCTGTCTTGCAGGTCATGTGACTAAATCCTCCAGTCACACCAACATAAACTGATAAGACAGCTACTCTGTGAGTGTGTATTTGTGTGTCTGCGCGTGTGTGTGTGTCCTGCTTGCTGTATGACTGTGCACATTTACCTGAGTGCGTGCATTGAATGTGTGTGTGTGTGTGTGTGTGTTTGTGCCTGAGTTTGCCTGTGTGTGTGTGTTTATAGATTCCATTTATCCAGTGTACGTCTCTTGTGGCAGGGCGAGGTAATTGGTGGCAGATAAACAGCGCTTAACACACACAGACACACACACACACACACACACACACACACACACACACACACACACACACACACACAGTAATCAGAGGGGATTTACAATGTGTAGTTTGGAGCCTAATTGCTCTTCAGGTCCCTGTGAGAGTGCTGCCAAAGCCATTAGCCGCTGCTATTCTCAGAGTATTCAGTGTGTGTCACTTGAGTGTGTGTGTGTTTGTGAGTGTTTGTGTGCATGTGTGTGTGTGTGTTTGGTCTCTTGAAAATGAGTGTGCACATCACTTCAGTGTATTTATGCATGTATGTGTGTGTGTTTTGTTTCAAGCATTTGTGTGTGTGTGTGTGTGTGTGTGTGTGTGTATGCTTGTTGTTCTGTGTGTATGTATGCCCTTATTTGCTTCTCATTGGTGCGCGAGTGCCCGTAGCTTTAGTGTTTTTTCTCGGGGACTTGGCTCCCCTCCAAGCCTGGAGAGCTAATTGGAATTAGAATAACATTCCTCAAAGGCCGCTCGTTTAGTGCCTGCGCTGAGTGCTAACGACAGAGTAGTGGGTGAGAGAGAGGCGGGAGAGAGCGCCCTAACGATCTGCGCTAACAATGTTTTATTCTGATTTTTAATGAGGGGTAATCACTCAGCTGGAGAGGAAGAGCAGTGTGAAAAAAAAAGAGAAAGTTGAGGGATGGATGGAGGAGGTGGTGGTGGTGGTGGAGGGGGAGAGAGGTGAGGAGGAAACAGTAATTATCTCCTCTCCGAGCTGTGAGTCACAGCCTGTCTTGCGGTCTCTCCTGAGGAAATTAGAGATGCACACTAACTGCCTTTATTCAGAGTCAGTGCTTCCTGACAGCACCTCGATAACCAAACAGAGGAGTCTCTGTCACTGGAGTCTCAAAAGAACAAACACTGCAGCCACCACTATCTGCTTCACTTTACCTGTGCTCCCTCTGAGACATGAATTTCAAATGTTACCTTAACCGATGAAAAGTCATGTAAAGAAACATTTCCTGAGTTTAACTAAATTGAACTACACGTGAAAGCAATTCCAGAAATTTACTTTGGTGCTGCGAGCAAATCCGCTGACCACATCAAAAGTATTGAAGCGAATTTATGATTTACAAAAAACAACCCCATAGGTTGTTGGTGCAAGCATCTTATACGACCCATAGTCATGTTTTATTGTTAGGTGGCATCTAGCAGCTTGGTGAGACAGCATCAGTCTTTTCGGCAAATGCCCTCAAACGACATGTTTACGTTCAAGTGGCAAAGCCCTCCAGTGGCTGTGGTAATTAAGACATGAGAAATGGAGGAAGTCAAGTGACGTTGTTATAAGTTGTGTCACAATTTCTTCACAGTGGCGTGACTAGGCTGTCCCGTTTCGAAGGCTCCTACAAATGTGGCCC
Organism: Seriola aureovittata; assembly: GCF_021018895.1. Taxonomy (NCBI): domain Eukaryota; kingdom Metazoa; phylum Chordata; class Actinopteri; order Carangiformes; family Carangidae; genus Seriola; species Seriola aureovittata. The sequence continues at coordinate 28,100,696 of NC_079368.1, read as the reverse complement.
TTCTTTTCCAATGGGTGGATCCTTCGTGGCCACTAATGAAAGCAAAAACCAACAGAGAGCCTGAGGATTACACTTTTAAATGTAAGTATTGGGTCTCAGCTCAGTTCCACAGTTAATGGTACAACTGTTGCTTGGTGACAGGAGCTGCGTTTTGGATGCAATGGTAAGGGCGTGCACGGCTTGTGATGCAAAGCGAAAATGCTCCGTAGACCAGACCGTCTCATTTCAGTTTGGTCTTTGCGATCTACAACGGCTACAAAGGACCCAACCTTCGTCCTCCGAAGGATGCCACCCCTGAATTGGGACACAGCTATAGAGAGACAAGGTCTGCACATGGAGGAGGTCGGGATGGATGAATGGGTCGACAAAACATTGGACTTTGACGCAGGAGACCGCCGTTTATCTCCAACCGACAGGCGACGTTGTTTCTTTTAACCACAACCACGATCAAACCTTAACCACACGTTTATTATCGTAATCATAACAATCAATGTTGTCCAACCTTAACAAACTACTTATTTTAACCCAAATCATGATCTTTCCAGAAACCTAACCAAGTGGTTTTTGTTCCCACACGTAACCAAACATCTACCATAGCAGTGTCAGTTAATCTGTGGCATATCATTTTTATTTTGTTTGTTTGTTTATTTTATTGCACTTGACCAAGGCTGGGTTAAGGTCGTGGCGTGGTTTAGCATGTAAAAGGTCAACAAAGCCCTGAAGCAGGTAACATGACATCTTGACTGTGGTAACATTTAATAGCAATCACTTCCCCGTCCGGCCAATGAACTAGATCAGTAATGAGACTATAAAGTATTGAACAATTAGGCTTTTTAAATCCAGGATCCCTCCAGGAAGCCACCTATTATTGATATACTGTGAACTCTCAAGATTTTTCACTCAGTCCAACTGAGCATTAATCAATATGCAGTAAAGAGGAGGGTGGAGAGAGGGGGGAAAAACAGAGCGAGGGAGAGGGCTTGAAAGAAATCAGATTTGCAAAACAGAGTGTGAGAATCAGTGTTAGAATACAGGAAGAGCTAAAAGACAAAAGAGAGAGGGCAGCCAAGGAGAGAGAGAGAGAGAGACATATGAGGCCTCAGAGAAAGAGAGAGCGAGCGATGGAGTGATATGGCATACAGCAGTAGTGGAGTGTGAAACAGATGCTGCTCAGCGGAGAGTGAGAGGCCAATGGAGCTTGCAGAATGCTTAGAAAGGGCAGAGGCTGAATCAATTCACACACGGACACACACATAAATCTACACTATCTGTGCATGTGTGTGTGTTTGTGAGAAGTGGGAGGAGTGGGTGTGAGAAGAGTGAAAAATGGAGAGAGCAGGGGAGGGGGAGAGCGAGGTGAGTGATAGTGGCAGGGGAGAGATAGAGGTGGAGATGGATCAGGAGAGAGATGGAGGCTGATTATCGCTGAGCACTGACAGGGTAAAGGCCCCCTGGGTGTGATGGTACCACACACACATTTTACACACAAGTAAACACACGAGCTTACACACTCACCCACAAAGTGATGGAGATGGAGCTGCCAGAGTGTAATACAGTTAAACCCCCATTTTTTTCCACCGCCATCACCACTGAACGCCTGTGCTCACTCTCTCTCCTTCACCCCCCCCACCACCACCACCACCACCCCTCACCCCCCCCCCAGTCCCCTGTCCCCCATGTTAGCCTTGTTTCTGTCTCTCCTCCCCTGATCATATTCAACTCCCAGCCTAATTCTCAGTCTAACTCTGCCTCCAACGCCCTCACCTCCTCTCCATCCCCAGAAATCCCCCTCTCTTCTCTTCTTCCTCCTCCTGCACCTCGTCCTCCCCTCCCTCCCTCCCTCCCAGCCTCCCCCACTTCTCTCCTGGTTACTTTATCATAGCTTCTCTCCACATGAGGGGATTCTCCGGACCCTCGGAGCAGAAAATGGAGGCTAGTGGAGAGAGACAGCAAGAGATAAAAAAAAGAAATCACACTGGCAAATATGTTGCACAAACCCACATGTGCACATACAGTACATACATTCAAAATGCTGCTTTTCACAAGGACAAAATTAGCATTTGTTTATTTTACCATAACTCTTATCATTATGATTATGCTCAGCTATCATCATCATCCTCGTGTTCAGCATTACGATCATCAGATGTGATGCCTAAAAAACTGTTCTACACTGAATATTTAGTGGAAAGAAAAACACAATTTCAAGCCTTAACTGTTGCTCAACACATACATTTCACATTAGTCATAGCTCTGAGTAACGCCGTCACCTTCAGCAAGATCATTGTAATGAATTTGTTCATCCTCCGAAACAGAAAATGACAAATGTAAAATCAGTAATATCCAAAACAGGTCTAAGAGTCTACAGCCATGCTAACAGCTCTGTGGGGCTGTACTGAGACACAACTGTGCTTTGAGCTAAATGCTAACACAATGACAATGCTAACATGCTAATGCTCAGCAGGTGCAATGTTTACCACATTCACCATTGGCTCTAAACACAAAGTACAACTGGGGATGATGGGAAGGTGAGTTTTTTTTTTCAGGTATTTGGTCATAAACCAAAGTACTAACCAAGACCTGATGATTTAGAAAAGTAATTCAAATTAAAATTAAAAAATAAATGTCAGAGCTAAATTTCATTTAAATCCAAATCCATTCAACAGAAAATACTTCACTTAAAAGCACATATGTCAAGCTTATGGTAGCAGCAGAGGAAAAGTCAGAGGATCACCAAACTCCTTAGGATTCATCCTCTGCACATCCAGGATATTTGTACCAAATTTCAGGGCAATCTACCAAAAAGTTGTTGGGATATTTCAGTTTAGACCAAATTGGTGGACAGACCAATGTTGCCATGTGGAGAGCCACCCCCCAATAGCAGGATTAAAAAGTGATGGATGGATTTGGTATTGATCAATAAATGTGGCATTGATTCTCTTCAATGCAATTATTGATTAAATTTTTTTAAAAACCTACCAATTTAATTTTCATATATATGAGGTTTCCTGCAGAGGGATTTGAACGTTACCCAAGTTTCAGTTAACATCACACAGCAGAGGCAGACATTATTCAGTTTTATTGTTCAATAACAATTCCTCAATTTGAGATTTAATACAAAATCTCAAACACATTTCCTTGTCTTCATGTTGCAACTTTTCTTTTCCTGCACATTTATGTCCACAGAGGCAAAGCAATCTGAAAATACCCAAAAGTAAAACAGTTGGAGTACGGTATTTAATAGTCATTATGATTATAATCATGATGAGGTACAGACTGGCTGTCTGGAGAACATTTCGATAGTTATGCACCTTTCATCTACAGCCTGTGTGTTTTTCCATTTAACTGTGAGAACGAGACATTGGGTTTGTCTGACTCTGTAGATTGACGCCTTTAGAGTAAAATAAATGAAACAAATGGTGATGTTTCATAGTCTGACAAAAGGACAGGATGGGGGACAAACAGACTTTTATCAGAAGAGGAGGATTATGGAAATCAGGTTGTGATCTATGGTGCGGTAATCCTTGCCGCAGCGAGCAATCCCATAAAAAGTGTTAGTGAGATTAACCAGCAGATTAGCCACGTAGCCACGCACATATTTAACTGATTAAAACCCTTGAAAATCCGGACACTGGGGAGGACCCACACCGTTTAGGATCTGTATCCGCTGTTAGCTCTTTCCTGCGGCATAATTATGGAACATTTTGTGTGTTGCTCTTTGCGTGTGTGTGTGTGTGTGTGTGTGTGTGTGTGTGTGTAGTCATAGAGCCAAGGCTAAAAGAATAAAGATAGGGGATTAGCATGGCCCAGAGGGTGACAAAGGATGTTTCATTTCCTTTTGTAGCCTGATGATTGATGAGAAAGTTTCTCATTCCTTTTTTTTTCAAAATATTGTGGAGTATAAATTTAGCGTTTGGGATCAAAAGTGAGACACCTTGTGACAATCAATGTCTCTGATCAGCAGAGCCTGGTTTACATATCTATCAGATGGGTGATCAATAGATGATTTCAATCCCAAGGGTAAAAAAAATCCTGGAGCTGTGTGTCTGAAAAATTTTCTGATCACTTCCACCACAGCTGTTATTGTGCAAAAACTAAGCTCAGTTTAGACTCATAAATCACAATTATTGAAAGAACACATGTTGCTGTAAGATACACAAAAATAAACGTAAAGTTCATGTAGTTTGATTAAAGGACACAATTGGGATTTCACTGGACACATACAAATTAGAAAAATAGATGGAGTACATCTCATTGTTGTATACAGTACATACAGTACTCCAGATGTGAGTTAGAGAGTAGCAGATTGAATCCTCCTGGATCTTCACTGTATTCAAGAGGAACTAGCGATATAATACCCTGTGGAAAAATGGGATTATTTTTCAGAGACGCTGCTCTACAGAAAGACAGAGCTCTATGTGGAATCATCGACCACCGAGAAACCTTTTTTTTTTTTTGCTCACAAGCCTGTGGAAAGGTATTATAAAAAATGTCATTATACTAAAAACCCATTCACTGTGTGGAAAACATTTCTTCTTCTTTGAACCTTTGACAGATCAAAACGGGACAAACTCTGCACATTATATCCATAAGGGACCCACATACAGTACATGACAACAAGCAGATATTCTTTGACTAAAATCCTAATTTGACTGTAACTCTGTGGCGATGCTTTGATGAAGATGTGAGCTGGAGGCTCTTTTGTGCACGGAGTTTGCCTCTTGACAGCTAAATATGACGCAGCGTTCTCTGGTGCTCTTCTGACTAAATGAGGCTCGTTCAGGATGGAGTTCTTAATTAAGACTTAGTTTCTCTGGCAGGGAACATTTCAGCAGCTGCAGCTTCTCTGCAAAGGGGTTTGGCTGATGTGTAGCTACTGGTGGAGATTCGTGTATGTGTGCGCGTGTGTGTCCGTGTGTGTGTGTGTGTGTGTGTGTGTGTGTGTGTGTGTGTGTGTGTGTGTTTTCACTTAAACTGACAGTCAGCTTCAGGTGAAGATGCATATTAAAGATGGAAAAGCCTCACTCACTCACTCTCACACACACACACACACGCGCACACACACACACACGCACACACACGCACACACACACACACACACACACAAACCTTTATCTCTGTCCTATTGAATAACTCTCTGATGCTTTCCATATTCCATGCGAGGGATTATTACAGCTTACCCACAATCCCCAGCAGCTGATTATCCTGCATGTTGACAGGACAGAATTGTGCTATCGGCCTTGTGCAGCAGTCGGCTGTGTGTGTTTCTGTGTGTGTGTGTGTGTGTGTGTGTGTGAGAGAGGGAGAAAAAAGCATACTGTATTTAATGTGTGTGTGTGTTTGTTTAGTGTTTGTGTGTGAAAGAAGAGAGAGAAAAGTAAAGATTTATTCTGCATTTATATGTGTACGAAAGAAGGAGAGAGGAAATTATTTTCTTCTTATGTGCGGGTGTGCATGTGTGTGAGAGGAAATTACTTTGTGTGTGCGTGTGTGTGTGCGTGTGTGTGTGTGTGTGTGTGTGTGTGTGTGTGTGTGTGTGTGTGTGTGGTAGTGCGCAACCAGGCAGGTGTTTGTGGTTGATACCTGCGGCTCCAGCGGTGCTGATCACCTCAGCATGGCACCTCACCTTGGGAGGGAGACAGCTCTAAGCTCATTAGCACAAACACACACACACACACACACACACACACACACACACACACACACACACACACACACACACACACACACACACACACAGGTGCAAAACACAGTGGACTACCTGGGGAGGTTGGTGCAAAAACTGGGAAGAAAGGAGGAAAAAAGCAAATAAGGAGGAGAGGAGTTTGCCACATAAAAGATAACCAGGGACTTGCAGAAAACAAAGTGAAAGATGAGTGAGGGAGGGAGTGCGGGGCCTGGAGGGACAAAAAGAGAAAAGAAATAAGAAAAGGAAAAAAAAATCTTGCTAGACAAAGGCTTTGAAGGAAGGTAGAACAGAGGGAGGAGGGAAACATAAATGAGGCTGAGAGGAGGACTAGAGAAAGGAGGAGAAAGGAAAAGAGGAGGAGGAGGCTTGAAGACAGCATAACAGGATGTAATGGTTTTAAAGGCCTGGTTTTATTCGTGCTGGCAGCTGCTGCGCTCTCGTTATCCCCTACTCGTATTTGTGTGAATTCAATTTAATCTGGGTGTATTGTAGCTTGTCTTCCTTCTACTGTTCCGCTCCATTTAAGTGATGTCCACAAACTCAGTGAAGAAAATTTAAACAGCGTAAGAAGGATGGCGAAGCCTAACTTTCGCTGTGGTTGGTGAAAAAGTACATAACACTTCTACAGGTTTAATCCAGTAGCAGCAAAATCAAATCAGTCAGTTAATAATATTAGCCACCTAGGATATCTAAATAATCTACATTTTATACATAGTATACTGTCAATTATCAATTTAAAGCTACACTCAATATTTTTATGGTAAGAATGGATTAAATGACTCTGTAGTTCCTCTCAGCTCTAAAATGTTTTGGCAGATTTGGTTGTTTTGATTTTCCAGCCCATAACTTTACGATTTGGTTCATTCACGCTGCTCTTACAGGGATTGTTTTTTCTGCCACAGCAAGGAGCCATTTTCAGCAAAAACACTGTGATAAACCCACTTTACACCAGCGGCTCAACACCAAACAGCTCACAGAGAAAGTTAGAGACCAGCTGATGAACGTATCGGACACTTGTCAGCTAAAGCGCCAGATATTTTCCACAGGAGTTGGTAGAGACCAAAAACAGAGTTTAAAGAAAGAGTAAATATTGGACTCCAAATGAATTATTTTGTTGCTGGATGTGTAAATATTTATTATTATTTTTTATAATTATCATTATTTGTTTACAGCTTTTTGTGCTTCCCTTAGTGGCCAAACAAATCGTAATTCTGGTTGTAAACAACAAAAACTTTAAAAGACATATTATTGTTCAACAATCATTTATGTTGGGGTGCGTGTATATTATTAGTTATTTTGTGATGAGGTGTTGAAATTACGTATTTTTATTTAATCCACACGGACACGCAGAATTTATTTTCTACTTAAGTTTCACAACATTTTATTTATGTCAGTCTTTACCAATAAATGTCTCCAGACCATTTGGAACAAATTAAACAAATAACGACGAATGAAAATTAGATAAAATGGTGCCGCTAATAATATACACACTCCATCACACAATCAGGTGTGTTTCCTGATTTGTCTGGATCGATCCCCAATAATAAATAACTAGTAGGAGTATGAACCCAAATTCTTATAACTATTTTAAAACTCCTCCTTAAATCCTAAAATAGAGCAATTTGAAAGTGAAAAAAGCCTGAAATGTCACTCTCTTGTCCTGAACTGGTCCTCATAAAAGTAGGAATACACGTATGCTCACATCCATACTGTACACATAAGCTGAGCAGTGGGAAGAGAGCACCTTTTTTGTGTGGCGTTGAGATAAATAGGATTAGGGATTTGGGAGATTTAGGGGGAATAATCCATCTGTGTATCGGAGAGAGGCAGCAGCGGTGATGATCAAAAGAGAATGCTGTGATTCAGAGCTCAGAAATCTCTGGATAGACTGAAAACTTGGAGTGACATTTTCTCCGTTTTTTTTCTCCAAGGATCAGCTTTCATTTTGTCACTGTGACTGCTGTAATTGCCATATAATCACCTCATACAGTACAACGTTGTGTATGTGTGTGTGTTTGTGCAAGTGTCTGTGTTTGAGACCCATGGATCCACAGAGAATTATATATTCACAGTAATTAATCAGATTTACAGTTTACATCAGGGAAGAGAGAGAGTGCTAGTCTGTTTGTTGTGGGTGTTAGTATTAAGCAGGGGATTGGACTTGGTTATTTAACACACAGTTGATTTGAACAGCTGCTCTGTTCTGCTACTATCTATACCTCCATATCAATACCACATAGGAGAAAAAAAACAATCCACAAAACTCTACACACCAGTACCTTCACTTTTCTGCACACTGACACATCCCTGGTTGGTTGAGTGAGCCGCCCAGCTTCTTCATTCTTCACCTTTACCCACTTAATGCTATTCAGGGCCATAAGAGGCTGGAGCTGAAACAGGGCGCGGTGGCTAGACAGCAGAGAAACACCATAGACATCGTCACCTGTTTTCATAGGGCAAACAGAGATGCAGTGCATTAACTGGAGGAACCTGAGAAGCCTGTGTAAATGCAAGATTTGCAATGCAAGGTGTAGATTTTCTTAGTCTGTGACATTCAGGAAGGCGCGTAAACCTTACTACTGAGAAAATACACAACACAACACAACACACTGAATGATCAGTACCTCGACCTCCGGCCCACACATCCTGCAGAAACTCTAACTGGCATGTGTTCTTGAACCAAAACAAACATGGATGACAACTAAGATGGACATAGCCTTCTTGACGTCACCCATGAGTTTCTGGAGAGTTGTTTTGAAGCTCAGAGTGAACTGCTCCACCGTTGCCATCTTGGCAGTGTCTGACTGTCTATCTCCCGGGTAATCCAAAAATGAGCAAAGAGGTGGGGTGTGTGTGTGTGTGGAGCACGCCCTCGATTATGTATAACTTTAACAAAATTTAAATTGGAAAGTTATATAAAAATTCACCCCCCCGTACAGCTGTAGAGACCAAAAACCAAAAGTTGGACATTTTAATATGGGAGTCTACGGGGATTGACTCGCTTTTTAGAGCCAGCCTCAAGCGGCCGTTCAAGGAAGTGCAGTGCAGTTTTTTGGCACTTTAGTTTTGGCTTCATCTTTCAGCCGCAGAGGTTACCACTCAGTCGTCAGTCAATCACAGGGGCTGCTCAATAATAAACAGCCCAGCAGCAAACCACTACACATGAAGCTGGATACTTCCAAGCTGCCTACACTCAAGCAAAACTCATTCAGTCAAGTTGTGGGCTATGTCAAGTGGAGTCATACACATTAATACAGGTTTGATTCTATTTAGGTACATTTTAGCCCTTCACTATTTAAGTGAAGTATAAATCCAGTCATACATACATACATTGTGCAGGTTCATATACAAGACACCTTCCAATCATGTGATGCAATCTGTTCACCTCTAAATGCAAAATATGACCTGCAACACATCGTAAGTGTAAGTAACGTAAAATATGTAAAGAGCTATACTTAACTTTTAGCTATCAAAATGTGTATGGTGTCATATATGATTTGCAGAAGACACAAAAATTGACAATACCACTCTCCAGGGTCGTGTTTTGCTTCATCTTGCAATGCTGTAATTAGCTATAACATTATAGCTTAGGATGTCAACGACGTGATGAGCAAACAGGATTCAGGGCTGAGCCAGTGTGGCTTTGGTCTGTGGCAAAAAAAAAACAAAGGAAACAAGCAAATTTGGTGATAAGATTCAGAATAAAACAAGCTAAGAATTGAAGTTGCCTATTAAGAACACACTGATATTTCTACTAATGCAAGACTTGTTTCATTTATCTCGACTTCATCAACACAAATCACTCCACCCTTTTGTAAATACCAGATCCCACCAACTGACCCATTTGCATTTTTCTCAGATTTTGGTATTACCTGAAAACATCAATAATTTTCAATAAATCAGCAAGATATATGATTTTATTTTAAATGAGGGGAGCCATTATCCTCTCCTAGCCACCGAGCCGTTGTTTAGAGTTTCAATAATACATAGCTTGCGTGAGGGAATCATGAGGAAGGGTCACCCATCGAAGTTTTATTTTCAAGTCTGGAATATTCTGTTTACGAGGCTGATTCTTAAAACTTTGAGCTTCCAACACCTTTATTTATAATGGATCCAAAAGATTTGATCAGTGAACATCCGAATGTGTTCTCGTATCAACCCAGAAAGTCAAAGACCACTTCAGTTACAAAAAACACATTTATTGTCTAGACATTTCCATCATTATAGATTAGCTAGCATTAAGACCATTTAGTATTTCTCCTGATTAGACGTTTCTTTTCCATGTAAAAGACGTACAAAAAAAGTTGTTATTTCTAAAGCATGTCCTGTAAGAAAAAAAACATATATACATTTTTACAAACATTCAACAGACAAAAATAGATTTAAAAAAAAAAACCTAAGCACAAAGTCATGAAATTAATTTGTTTTAAATGGCTGACACTGACTGATTCCTTCCTGTACCCACGCTACCCTCCTCGTTAAGACAATCTTGACAAATAATTTAATCCCGTTTGCAGTCCTAAAATCTTTTTTGTAAAGTGGAAAAAAGCATTTTACTTTTCTAGGGCATTTAGCCAGTCTCCCTGTTTGAACAAAACTTTAACAAGTGACAATATGTGGAAAAAATGTAATTTGTTTAGTGAATATGGTACAGGGGATTTTCAATAAATACAAGATTAAATGACATGTTAAGATAGTCTTAGTTGGTCCCTGTATACGAAGCGTGGTTAACCATCCATACAGTAAGACATCATGTGTTTCAAAGAGTGATAAAGGCAGGGTCAAGGTGAATTTACAACAGTTAAGACAGTAACAAAATGGGTTGTTATTTAATTTCAAATTAAGGGAAAATAATTAATTTGAGACCATTCTTGTTAATTAATATGACCTCAACCAGTGAGCTTATTGTAAAAGAGACCACAAACAAATGAAATGCATTAAAATGAAAAAGCAATCTGTAAACCTGAAACTATGTTCAGAGTCTCTGAGATGTTAATTCAGTAGTGTGAAACCCCATCAGCATGTGCAGTTGATGACAAACACTAAAGCTGAAGAAACAGAGTGTAAAGGGCCAAGAAATGAACAAAATAAGTTACACTATGAAGGCTCATGTTGTTCCCCCCCTTTTCTTTCTCCGTGTTTTGAAACCACTTCAAAATTTCAGTCAATATTCTGGAGACTTCAGAATTTGTGGAGTTAAGTAGAAGGAAATTATCTGTTGAAACAGACACTAGAAAAAGGAGAACCAGTGGAATTTGAGGGTTAATTCTATCTCTCAAACTTTCTTCTTCCAGGTTCCAATAATTGGCTTTTCAACCAGCATCGTAAGGAATAGAGGAGAAATAAAAAAGAAGAAAACAAGCCGCCTTTTTTCTGACCCGGAGTTAAGCCTTCTGTAACAACATTTAGAGTGTATTTTTCCTGTTTCTGAAGCTTATTTGGTTTGATAAGTTAATTTTTATCCATATAACAGAGGACTTTAAATTCTTTTTGGTGGCACCTGAAATGGGTATGAATTCAGAAAAAAGTACTGTGCCTCATGAGGATCAAATAAACCCATCACATAAGTTCACAGTAGCATGATGCTAGTCCACGAGGCCTTCAGTATGCTTAAAAAGTACTGTACTGCATGTTTTACTTAAGTACTGTGTGTCTACAAAGTGTGTAGGTGGACAGCTACCACTACAGTGCAGTTAGTGAGGATTGGACTTACTGTTAAGACAGAAAAGGTACTTTTCAGACAGTGTAGGCGTATCAGAACAGAAAGCTGACGTTTTAAGGTCAAAGAGTCAGAGCTGAAAGATAAACAGGCTGTGAGCATTATCTGTCTAGAACAAAATGCAAAGCAACATGTTCTGCATTCATAGTCTATAAAATGTTCATCTATCTGTTCCTCTTCTGTTGCTTCTCCTCCTTTGTCTCTCCAAAAATTCTGTCCAGCTTCTGCTCTTTCCATCTGCCGTTTGTTTACACATTAAACCCCCTGGTCCTCTGGTCTGAGTGTTCGTTCTAGGGTCTGGCCCATGGTCCTAACACTGGATCAAGTGTTTTAATATCTGATGGTCCGTACAGTGTTTTCCAGTAGAGCTGGTTCCAGTCAAAACAACGCAGAGCCCCCTTCAGTACGGTCATTGTCTGGTCCCTTTAACTGATCCCAATGCGGTCCATAGCAGAAGATCCAAATAATAGTTCCTGTCCTCCATTAACATACAGCCTCTCCAGCTGATAGCTCCCGGTTGATATGGAGTCATGGATACAGGCACAACACATATGTGCAGTAAAATGCTTCTCTCCTTTTTGTGTCTCCTCGGCAGGTGTAACAGAAAAAATGATGTGCCATCAAGGTCACTCTGGCTCCATGGGAAAATTTCTAGAAACATATCAGTGTATGTGGAGAAAAAACAGATGTCCTTGGTTTTCTTTTCATATATTTAGTAGATGACCTCGTAGACAGTGGCCTTCTTGTCCCCTGAACCCGTGACGATGTACTTATCGTCCACAGATATGTCACAGCTTAGCACCGAGGATGATTCTTTAGACTGAAGAGAAAGAAAGAAATACAGAATGGAAAAATGTAAAACTATGCTCTTAGAAAATAAAATTATGTCTTGGGTGCAGTCGCTATCATAACATGCTTGATAGCAGATATACAGAGATACATGCTGATGCACCACATGAGCCAGGATGTTGCCACACTAAAACCAATATTTCACTGCATGTTCCAACAGCGGCCATGATGAACATTGCAACTTTCTTGTGTATCAGAAACTGTAAATTGATATTAGAGAGTGCTCTTTTTGAGGATAATGCCATGAAAATTTCATGGCATCCACTCATTCATTGCATTGATGCAATGCAATACTGGTGGAAATCCAGTCTGTCTGTTACAGTCTGTTAAAGCTAAGAAAGTAACTTAGCAAGTAGCAGATTTTTCTGTTATCTACGTTAATTTTTATATAATGAATGTGGTGATCTGTTGTTCCAACCTGGAATATGCTGGCTCCATACGGTGTTCTCCATGCATTCAGTAAATTATCCTTCCCTGTGCTCACAAACCATTTACCTGGGGAAGAGACAAATACAAATGTACACAATAAGCACAAAGGAAAACAATGACATAATCAACAAGATATGGTTAAACAGTTAAGAATACAATAGACAAAAACATTTAGAAAGGTAAAATATAAGTAAATCCACTAAAGTATCCTGACAACCGAATGGTTAAGGTGCCTAAAACGTAAGTGCAAAGACCACACCACTGTATCTCTTCCCTTGTTTCCTATATGCCTCTATACTGTCCTATTTAATAAAAGGCAAAAACACAACTAGGTCATGGAGCTTTCACAACACATTTTAAATCACTAACTTTAAAGGGAATTGTTTTAAGATAGACCACAAAACTAGTAGTGAAAAATGAATTAAAAAGGGATGAGACATAATAGGCCGAGATCAAGAAAGCCAGTCTCTTACCACAATAAGCAAACTGCAGTGAGAGTACACAGCTCTCATGTAGATGAAGCTGGTATTTGTCAGGCTTGGTGACATGAAGGACCTCAACGTTGCTGCTTTCCATTCCCACAGCCAGCCACTCTCCTGTCGGACAGTAGCCAAGAGAGAAGATCTGGGCAGAACACATAGGAATTATTACTTGAGTTGTATTAGCATTGAGTATTTGACCGTGTGCAAAAATTTAATTCAGTCTTACTGCGGACTCTACTTTTCATAAAAAAGGGTTAGTCGATGAAACACAGTTTGCTGATATGAGTGTGCACCTGTGATGTAAAGTCATGCTGCTGCAGCTGCCGTCCCTCTCTCAGATCCCAGGAGCGGACAGTGTTATCGAGGCCTCCGGTCCACAGCTTGGTGCCATCGTTGGAGATGTCAATACAGCTGGCTCCATCTGTGTGGCCCTGGAACTGCCTGCAGGATACACACATACATTCTGAGGTAAATAAAGAGAGAAATGTTTAAACAAAGACACCAGGAATCAGGTTGCCCAGGCAGTTGGTATGCATCACAGACAACCAAATGTGAAGAGCTTACAGTATTTCTCATCAGCAGCCACTCTTGTAGAACTATTGCTCAAAATTGTGCCTCTTGGTGCTACAACTTGTAATCATAAAAAGGTTAAATCAGCCAGGGCTGAGGGTCCGCTAATTAAGGAAGGTCGGTATTGAGGTTAACAGGTGGTTGGAGAACCGATGCAGTAATTGAAGATACACTGTAGATGAATTCAACTGAGCAACATATTTGTATTAATCTTCTGCAAAAAACCTTTTTCCATCTTTTTATTATAAAAGCGTACAAACAACCAAGTCTCTCTTACCTGACAAGTGTCTGGTTGTGTAAATCCCAGACTGCGATGTTACCATCACTGCAGCAGGAGAAGCAGACTTTGGAGTCTGGACTGATGGCCAGAGCGTAGCATGCTGGTGCTGATGATGTTAACTCTGCCTTGATCCTGGGAGTAGGCGTGGCCAAATCCCAGATTGACAACGTACTCGCCTCACCTCCCACTATCAGTGTTCGACCATCAGGGAGGAGGCGACAGGAGCGGATGTAGTTGTCTCGGTTCTGGTTTAGTAGGCACAAAAAATATATACTTAATATTTTTGCATATATACACAAATAACTGTATTTTTCATAGATACGTTTAAAAATTAATACAGACATGCGAAGACTGCAGAAATTTTGATTTTTAATAGTTATGATAAACAATAACAAAAACATACACCTCATCTCAATCCAATCAGATGCCATTGTATTCAAAACCTTTGGCAAATTACATGTTTTTGTGAAAAGAAGTACATACATACATCATACATGCCGTAAATGAGCCTGTTGCACGGTTATTTTTCATTTCATGAACTTAAAAAACAGGAAACAATTAACAGTAAGTTTGGGTGCCGTAAGTACTTAGTAACTGCCCTTTGCAAAATGTTAAGCATGGGGGTGGAAATATTCCACTTTGTGGTTGTGTGGTGGCCAGTTAGAGGGAAAAGGGATTCACAAAATAGGAAACTGAAACTCACAAGAAGCTGGTTTCTACAGCAGGATCTCAAAATCCACCATGAACTACTTCAAGAAATACAAATTGCCAAAGGCAGGGTTACTATGTACTGACTTAGTAGGGCGCCTATACTTTTGCATATGCCCCAATAATTGTTTTGTTTTTTTTGGTATTTAAATTTGACCAAAACTTTGCATACAACTGGATTTTTTTACTGCATATTCGTCCTACAAACCCTCCACCTCACTCACCAGACAGTCAAGCTGGGACACGGGGCTCTTGTTTCCTGGGTGACTAATGTCCCAGACCTTGACGCATCCCTTCCCTCCTGTGTAAACGTGTCGGGTGGGATTACTGATGGTAACGGCGCACACCACCTCTCCATGGTTCAGTGTGTTGATCTGACGGGCATGGCGAGGGATCCCTGGGCCCACCAAAGCATCCGGGGGGAATGGCACCGGCTGCATCTGTCCATCGGCCGCCACATGAAAAGAGTAGGCACTGATGATACAGAGAATGAGAGCAGGTTAAGCATGGATATAAAGATGGAAGAGGAGGGGGGCAGAGAATGCAGAAAAAGTTCCAAGGATGAAAAAAGAGGTGGGAAGTAGTAGAAAAAATTAGATTTTTTCTGAAGAGAGGTTTTTCTAGGACACCGACGGGGCAATGTGAGCAAACGGTCCTCAAACATACAAGCAGCCGCAAACACACTTACGGTTTGCCGCCGGGAATTCCTGTCAGACTGGGAGGCATTCCAGGAACTCGCATATGAGGATGAGGATCAAAACCAACCTTGAGGAGAGAACACAGACATTTTATGATCACAGTGCAAACACATGCCCATGGGCATTGGCAATATGCACTCAGGTCAATACTAACCTGTGGAACAGAACACAAACACTCATGAGCACAAAGCAAACAGACACCCTTGAGCACACATACCCTCCGAATCTGAATGACAAGTATAAGAGTCAGCAAACACACAGAGGTAGAGCTGTCAGTACTTGTGCCCCGAGTCCAACACACACACACACACACACACACACACACACACACACACACACACACACACACGCAGCTGGTGAGTACACAACCTGACTTTCTATCAAGTGTTGCCCAGACACAGACACAGCTGTGATTCTACTAAACCTATTTAAACAGTGTAATGAACACTATGCAAATACAGCCAAGAGTGATGAGGTGACTGAATGTAATGCACACCAGCACACCCACTGTATAAATACTATCACACAGACAAGAGAAATACAGCTGTATAACTATTGACACTTTCCACACTTTGTAATATAAAATATACAATGCTTATAAAAAGCATTCACAACCCTTAACTTCTCAACCTTTCATTATTATAAAATACTGAATTACAGTGGATGTTATTCTGATTTTCAACACTCAACAGAAAAAAAGACTTTACATAAAAGTAAAACTGTCGAAGTAAATATTCTTTGAATAAATCTAAAATAAATAAAATATGATTACTGGTTACAATATAATTAACTTCATAAAAATTCACTGTGGCAGCCAATTGTTTTTAGAACTTCCGTAAGTTGGATGGAGATTGCCTGTGTTTAATCAAAGCATGACAACTGATTTTAATTTAAATTTCTGGAAGGTAAACTTATTGCAACTGGTGCAGCCATTAGTCACTTTCCTGGCAAAAGTGACATTATGAAAACAAAAAATTAATCAATCTGCTGCAAAGTTACTGAAACGTACGACTCTGGGGAAGGCTACAACATCTCCAACACACTGGATTTTTTCCTCAGAGTAGTGCAAGGTCATAAAAAAATGAAAAGAACATAGTACAGCTGTAAATCTGCCTGGAGCAGGTTATAAGGTTTCATGGCTGAGTTGTGAGTGCTGTGCATACAACTGTTGCCCGGGTGCTTCAGGGAGAACGGCAAAGAGGAAGCCACAGTTGATAAAACTCACATGAAGGCAGTAGAAGGCATGACTTTTAAATTCACTCTGTTCTGTTCCCTCATATTACCATGCAGCTTCACAGAGCCTGAGAACTTCTACAAAATAGATGGGATAAAAACTGAGGTGTCTGATACCAGCCTATCTTCACAGAGTCACAGCTATAAGTCCTGCCAAAGGAGACTCTACGAAATATTGTCCTGACAGAGGTGAATACTTACATAATTAATAATTTTGAGCTTCATATTTGTACGATTTATTTCACAATATTTCTACTGATTAGGGTTCAAGAAAGCCTAATTACTTCCACTGTTCAATATTTTAACCACACTGACATATGAAAATGTCAAAAAGTCTTATATTCAGTTAACTGCTTATGCTGATTTGATATTTTGCAGAGGCTTTCTTTGCACACGAATATAAAATGTCATTTTGCCAAAACATAAATCACCATTTTGCACTCACCATGGGTGAACGGCCATATGCAGCCACAGCGGCTGCAGCAGCAGCACTCATCTGAGGTGACATGTTGTGTAGTCCAGCAGCATAGGCCGCGGCCCCGGCTGCACCCGCCAGCTCCCCATTCATACCTGCTGCATGGGGCAACATGCCAAATGCACCCGGGTACGGGCCTGGTACAGCAAGGGGTGTCCGCAAACCTGCAGCTGAGGATGAGAGGGAAAGAAATAGTAAGACGCATAAAAAGCTGGTAACAACTAAAAGGGCATTCAAGTTCAACATCCCTTAAATACCTAAGAACACAAACCTTGAGAAGTAAATAGAGATTTCTGACTGAAACTATGATTGATGGCAATCAGATTTATCGTTCCTATAAAGCAGACTCCGGGGAGCTGTAGACATGCATGAGATTTTTCCAAAGTAAAAGGTGCGCCATTAAACATTGGTGATCAAGCCTTAAAACAACAGTTCTTTTGGAAGCAGGAAAAGTAAGTCCTGCATGATTTATCCAGAGCCCTTTGATTTTTGTGATAATTGTGAATTTTCCTGGAGACAAGAAAAGACAACTCAATACCCTCTGGCAAAAATTAAAATATTAAAATAACACAATCTATCATATCATTCAATTACAAATGTTTATACGGGGCTTACTAGGTGGATGTGGTATCTCCATGGAGGGGGGTTTGGATAGACTTGGCCGAATTCCAGGTGTGGAGCTCGGACCAGGGGTGGAGTCACCTCTAGGTGTGGGGGTGCTTGACTTTAGCCCAGGTGTGCCTGCCTTATCTCGCTGCCACAGAGAGAGAGAGAGACACTTCAGAAATACACAAGAATGTAACTACTGACATATGTATTCGACATCTATCGATCCATCCACCTAGTTTATCCAACTATATGCTAAAAATCTGAAAGATATTTGTCTTATCCATCCCTACCATTGCCATCTCTTTGGACTTGAGGGAGGAGGAGCTAGCGGATGATGCAGTAGAGGCTGGACTACAGGGGTCTTTCTTGAGAAGACGTGCTTTATCCAGGCCGTTCTCTCTAGGTGAGGGGAGAGGTGTGCCACGAGGAGAGGCTGGATCCTGGTGAAGGGACAAGGATTCGATGAACTACCATAACTAACTATAAAAAAATCACTGTACAAAAGTGATGTTGGCCATTTTCCTAGATAGAACATTTCAGTCCCATGGACAACTGTGAATATATTATAGTCAATTCATAGAACGACATCCCCCACACACTACT